>NC_142933.1:67683296-67755796 GCF_046866305.1 Octopus bimaculoides
ATATGAGTGTGTGGGTGTTTTGAGTATTGATTTATATGATATAAAGCAAGGCGACTTCTGCCATAGGCACTTCAGTAGATCGTATAATCATTGATGTGCAAAGTCTACCAAAGGACCGAGAGATGAAAGAGCATTGCAAGATTTTATCACTGTTTATCTCAAGTAAGAATATATACACACTTACAACGCATCATTTTACTAAATCGAACACGTTTTTGTTTTTGTAAACAAACTAAAACAAACGCATATGTCTCCGTGAATAAACATAAGTGAATAACTTTGCATATATATATATATATATATATATATATATATATATATATATATATATATATATATATATATATATATATATATATATATATATATATATTTATATATATATATATATATATATATATATATATATATATATATATATATATATATATACACGCACACACGCACACACACATATATTCTTATATATTATTAACAAATACATATAGGATTCCATAAAAAAAACTTAACTGAAACTATCCATACAGTTATAAAGAGTCGAGAAAAAACCCTCTATGAATTTGTAATAATTATAACCAAAACGTGTGATAAATCCAATGAGATCAAGTGATAGAAACCTTTGTAGCGTCAAGGTAATGCAGACTGGTGTGAATCCTGTCTTTTCCCTCCGTTGTATTTCTGATAATCATCAGAGTCTCTACATGACTTACATATGCATGCTTGTGCGTGTATGACATTGAAATTATTGTATTTTTGTATTTTCTTAAGAAAAGTTTAGTGCATGTTGCGTGTGGGGAAGTTTGTGAATAGTTCAATAAGTAGAAAAATCTAAGGAGAGGTAATTGGTGATCGTTATTATTAGGAGACAGGAGGTGGTAATTGCTCATCTTTCGGGGAGGGGATGAGTAAATATATATACACAAAAAATCAAAAGCTAAAGTAGTGAGGTGAAATATGTACAGTGATAGGTATGTGATCATGAATTAAAATATAAATTGAGATCAAAGTTGGTTATGCGTTCATATTTAGACGTGTTCTGTATTTTTCGATGAACAAATTTTCTTTATTTAAATGTTCTTGTATAGGAACTGTTTCTTTGCACTAATAGATGGGGAAAACTGTGAAGTTTGGTTGAGTATTTATTACTTGCGCATCTCTCTATGCGTTCACTCAAATGAATCTGTCTATGTTGCGAGAACCGAATCTGTTCCTTATGTAGTGTGGTTCTTCATCTCAGCGTCGTACTTGTTTCTCCTATATAGTTATGTCCACAACCGGAGCAAGTTATAACAACTTGAGCAAGTTATAACATAACATAAACGCATAAAGAGATGTGCAGGTAATATCCAACCAAACATCACAGTTTTAAGACTTAACTATATTTAAATTTCGAAGTAGGTACTAAAATAGTTAACTTCGTAGACATCTCGTTAAACCGTAACAAAGGATTATACTATCTATACAGAAAACCGGATAAAATCACTAAATATGTTAGCAAATTCTCCAATCATTCCACCGCCATTACTAATTCTTTAGCTAAAGGTATTTCACGTAGAATTACGCAACTTTCGGCGAATGAAAATGTTTTCAATTCGTTATCCCATTATTATAATTCCGCTCTTTCTAACGCAGGATATAAATAGGTAAGTAAGAGAAATCTTGGTGACGGTATCATTCCAATTTCTGCTAATTGTGGCGAAAATATTGGCCTAAATAAAACGCTCTTAATTAACAATGAATCACTGAGAAAAAGCATGAATGTTAATATTAACCATTAAATGGGGGTATTGGTATTAGAAAGCTCAGTAGAACAGCTACAAAACGTTTGCCTCCTTGGCACGGCCAGAATAATCAGGAAAGTATTAGATAGCGGAAAAAATGGATAGCACGATACCATAATTGCAGGTGGCAAGGCCGCTACGCATTCAAGACTCCAGGAGCTCCAACAAGACCTGTGATAAAGAGAAACAACAACAACAACGACAACAACAACAACGACAACAACAACAACAACAACAGCAACGACAACAACAACAACAACAACAACAACAACAAATTTGTGGAGGTGACAAGAAACAATAAATCATATTATCTCTGGCTGCCCAGTCCTGGCTAAGAAGGAATATATTCACAGACACGACAGAACTGGGACCTATATACACTGGAAGCTATGCCCACACTATGGAATAACGACAGAAAAAAGATGGTATAAACACACGCCAGAAAAGGTAACAGAAAACGAGAAAGCAACCATTCTCTGGGATATGCCAATACACACAGATAGAGAAATTAAGGCAAATAGACCAGATATAGTTGTGAAAGATCACGAAGAAAAAAAATGCTTTCTAATTGATTTATGTATACCAGCAGATGACAACGTCTCTCTAAAAGAAATGGAAAAACTTTCAAAATACAAAGACCTGGAAATAGAGGTAACTCGAATGTGGAATCTAAAAACAGAAACAATTCCTATTATAGTAGGTGCCTTAGGTATAATAAAAAAATATTCAGACAAATACATAACAAAAACACTAGGACTTACAAATATATATAACATACAGAAAATTGCACTACTGGGTACTGCACACATTCTACGCAAAACACTTTCAATACAGTAAACATAAAAGCACCACAGCAATCCACAGCACATACCCAAGGCGCACAGAGCTGCGCTCGGTAGTAAAGTGAAAGCACGTTATAAAAATAAAACTACTGAACAATAATAATAATAATAATAATAATAATAATAATAATAATAAACTTGATTGTCAATATTGGGTTGTCGGTACTGTCCAGGGAATATGCACTACGCGCAATGATCTCGGATCAAGTGGGGTTATTGATAGGGCAATTAGTAACTAAGGTACCTATAGAGACAGTGACCATATCGGCAACAATACATAAAGATATAAATAAAAACACAATTTCTTCACACAAACACCAAAATAAAAATAGAAGTTCTTCACAGAAACCCCAAACTAATTATAGTGATCAGAAGTATAGAAAACATAAAGGTAAAGACGGGAATAAACGTGACGTAACATGGTTTAGCTCTCCGTTAAATTGCATAAGAAATAGTAATATGTGTAGAAGATTATTTAGCATACGGAAGCGCAATTTCCCGCCTTCACACAAATATTACCGTTTATGCTCTCATAGAAACTTTAGGGTCTCCTACTTAACCCTCCCCAATCTACGTACAATAACTACTGGCCTGAATAAGAAACATATATCCGTGGCCTGGAGAATTAATAATACCCCTAACATCACAGCTCCTAATAAAAATTGCAGTAGGAATAAAAACAACAACAACAACAACAACAACAACAACAACAACAACAATAATAATAATAATAATAATAATAATAATAATAATAATAATAACAATAACAATATTCGTCCAATCACTGCTATCTCAACCGACACTAATACTGTACACACCAATATCATCAGTGAGCATGTCCTGCCAATTAGTAGATATACTGGCATCAGTTAGCCTGCCACTGCAAGTGATAGCAGCAGTAACAACTCTGCAACAACAACTAATGGTGACAGGGGTGCTCATTCCACCAGCTTAAGCTAACACCATACCACTCCCTACAGCCCAAACACTCTCTCTATTAACTGTAAGGACCGTCCACCTACTTCCATTCATGTTGTCGATATGTTCAACACACAGAAAACTAACACTTTTGCTGGAAATGTTTCCATTATACCATCCACCCCGTCCCTCTGTTGTCAGCATCTGAAAGCCAAATCTCTTACGACAATGCTCAGTACCCACATTACCCGACCCTGGGCTTGGCAACTAATTATAATAGTACTGATCCTAGTAATATAAATCGCAGTAAGAACCGTACAAACACCGGTAACCCTCGCGAGCTTGAACTATTACGCCATAACAAAGTAGGATCGCATCCCCGTAATAATAAATTTCATGTCTTGGAAAATATTGGGTGCAATTTTTTAGACAAAATGTCATGTTCACTTTCTGGTCGATCTCTAGCAGTAAATGTAGTTTACACATGTAATTTTGTGACAGAGACAAATACTTATACTTATATTGGCTGCTCTGTAAATCTCAAGCAACGCTTACATAACTACTATTCTCCCCTTTAAATTAAAATATAGGGCAGGCAAAATTTCTCTAACACGAAGATTTGGGACATTTGAGATGGGATATCATTAAGGTCACTAAACCGTACTTAAACAGCAAATACGTTTAAAGGCTTTGCTGCATGGAGTTGTTTGAAATTTTAAAGAGATCAAATAGTGAAAATCTAATAAATAATAAACTAGAACTTCGTCTTTCCTGTATACATAAGGCTACCCGCATCTTTAAGTATTTTAAGGATATTAAATAACCTCTATAATAGCTCCTAGCATAGGGCCAATCAAATTTACTCCCTACTTAATCGCCTATGTCCTTCTAGTCTCGATCTTCTTTACCATTACTTCCTAACTACTTTTACTATACTATAGCGGCATCGTATGCTATATTGAAAGAACTAAACCTATTTGTGGTGTACCCAGTATTATGCTTTAGCGATACCTAGATGTAGCAGTCTGCTAGCCAGTTCTTTTCTATACCAAGATACAATTATTTGTGCTGCGCTTGTTAGAAAATAGATGGAACGCATTATCCAAACCTCTTACCAGCGACTATTGTCCAGAGTTGCATAACCTGATTCACACAATGGTGATTATACTATCTAATTAAATAATAACAACGTTACCTGTATAACATTCCAAATTGCTAATCATTAGATAACTCTCTACTGCTGAATTTCTTTGACATCCAATCTAATATTTCCTCAAACTCGGTACTAGGTGTAGTTTATTATATAACCCCCTCTTTCTTTGAGATCCTTAATGATAAATAGTACACTATTATTACTACAAGATATTTCCTCTCCAGGCAGACATATCCTAATATTTCAAGTGGTCTGCACTATCCCATATAACATATTCGTATCTGTTTTAGATACCTTACATTTTCCCACTATACTAGATAAATTAATCCTGCATAACACTACAATTCCTTAACAGAACTTATGATTTGATTGCCTTCGTACTCTCCCCCAGGCTTTAATAGCGAAGCACATTTGCTTCTGCATCGGACACCAGCTTTAATAGTATAAGGAAAAGTTTTAAACAAATAAATATAAAAGATATAGAAAAGCATGTCTGTAATTTAATAAAGAACAGCCAGTGGAATTTACAGAGGTCACTTGAAGACAGACGGCCGGAAAGTATAAAGATATTAGACAGCTTGGCTCGTAAAAAAAAAGATAGCATTAACAATCCATTATGAATCTATTTTATTTTAACCCATTCACACACTTTTCTACTACTTGGTAAAAGCCAACTTCGGGTTTATTTTATTTTTGTTTTATTATCACTATCACTTAAATAGTTTTGGTTTTGTTATTATCATTATTATCACTGTCAGTATAATTAAAAATACCTTTATTCTGTTATTGTTAATGTTGCTGGTACTACTACTGTGATGTTATTTTTTATTTGCTTTTGCATCACTACAGCAACATGTGTCGCTCGAATGTCGTAAAATGATAGGTGGAGAGTAACGGACATGGTATATCTGAAGAACTTGAAAAAATCCGACAGTGCTTGATCGTATTCCACTCAAGGAAGCACCCACATATAGCTGTTGCTCAAAGATATTGCATTATATTTTAATTTTAGAGAATAATCTCATGTAATCATATATAAATGTAAACCCAACAACTATAAGCTGGTGTCCGCTGCAGAAACAAATGTTGTGATTTGATATTAAAGCTTGATATTTTCCATCCTTGCGTTATATTATTGCAATATAGGTATATATGAAATGCCTGTGTGTATGTGTGTGTTCGTGTGTTTGTGTGTGTATGTGTGTCTGTGTGTATGTGCGTGCATGTGTTTGACCGTGTGTGTATGTATATGGCCTTCTGTATGTGTGTGCGCGCGTTTAAGATTAAATATAGACTTGAATGCCATTAGTAAGTTATAAATAAATATTATTCATGATTAATAAATAATGAAAGTGCTTGACCAGTGAAGTCAAATTTCTATCTTTAATTAGACCGGTGTTTATGCCAGAGATAAATAAAGAGCAGTACACATGCACTTTAATAACAGACACACAACTCACAGATTCCGATGCCAGTGACAACAACAGATGCAACAGCGAAAGTTACATAGACTATAACTATTATAATTAAACAACACGAATAATATTCAATATAAATAATGGTAATGCTTTCTTTTAATCTCACAGACTGTATGTGTTATTAAATATATTAATTTATCGTTACGGGAATATCTGTTATGTTTGATATCTATGTACTTTTCTGGAATTGCGTTGGTTACGCACATACTGATCATTATGTCGAGCATAAATTGCCAAGATGTTCAGAAATATGAATGTATTAATTTGTTCTTATGTTACTATAATTACTAGAGAATAAAGACGTTTGCGTACAGATGTACCTTACATATATTTCACTCACTCGTATAAGCGTTACAGTGGAAGCGCAATGGCCCGGTGGTTAGTGCAGCGCACTCGCGGTCATAGGATTGCGGTTTCGATTCCCAGACCGGGCGTTGTTTATTGAGTGAAAACACCTAAAGCTCCACGAGACTCCGACAGGGGATGGTGGCGAACTCTGCTGTACTCTTTCACCACAACTTTCTCTCACTCTTACTTCCTGTTTCTGTTGTGCCTGTAATTCAAAGGGTCAGCCTTGTCACACTGTCTGCTGAATATCCCCGAGAACTACGTTAAGGGTACACGTGTCTGTGGAGTGCTCAGCCACTTGCACGTTAATTTCACGAGCAGGCTGTTCCGTTGATCGGATCAACTGGAACCCTTGACGTCGTAAGCGACGGAGTACCAACAACAACAACAACAACAATAAGCGTTACAAACTCCGGGATTCTGTGTTGCAGTATACACTGATCTTAAATACTGTGCTGTGGTATATGCTTGTCTTGTGTGTGTGTGCGTGCTTGCGCGTGTGTGTGTGTTTGCGTGTAATCTTAATTTTATTTTAAATGTTAACTTTATTATTAATTAATTTTAGTTATTCTTATTTTATAATATATTTTAACCTTAATTTTTAAACCGCAACTCTTAAATCTTTTGTTTGTTAGTTGGTATGTATTTCTAGCTTCAACACAACTAGGTTTTCCGTCTAGTAAAATTTGACCACCCTCTACAGACGACGTCTTTTATCTTTTTATACGACTGCTTCATTACCTACACATCTCACCACTCATTGGTACTCAGACATGTTAGTCTAGCATCTGCTTTATTATTTTCCCCTTACGTGTCTCTCTTTACAGTTTGTTACCCTAGTTCCTTTTGATAAGAATACTCTTTACTCGCCTTTGCACTCGTTCTCTTTAATTTTCCTCGGCAGGAATGCACCTCACTGTACTGGTTAGTATATATCTAGTACAAAGCTCTACCTATCTTCCTTACACCAGAGTATATTATTTATTCCACCTACTAATTTCTCTGGACGGAATACCCCTTCACAATATTGAATAGCATATATCTAGTACAAAGCTCTTATCTATCTTTCTCATATCAGACTGTGTTATTTATTCTTCCTCGCGGTATTTGTACAACTTTATTACTGCTAGCATTCATCTTCCCTTGCAACAAAGTACTGTATAATCATTCTTTTCTCTCACCATGGAGTACTATCTAGCCTTCCTTTCTGATCATGGATTTACCTAAGGATGATCCGATCTAACTGGATTTAACTGAACCTCTCCTCTCTCTACGACGTAATGAACCACAACATCTATCATTGATGAGGTGCTTTCTTCCACTGTCTAGCGTATATCTCTCCGATGACGAGACACCCAACTTACGAAGTTTTCATCCAACATGATGTTCCAATAGCTGTGATATCCCAGAAGCGGCTGTCAGAGACTATTTTTTTTTACCGTTTGTTAAGTAGCTAAACTAAATTAAATTAAATTAAATTAAATATTATTGTCAAATCTTGCCTAATTGTTTCTCCTTCCTCACTACTTTAACCTATACCTACTGCCTCAAAGGGAAGCCACTTCTAGGTGTTTTGAACAAGACAATCATATATCTGCAATTTCAACTGCAGCTCAAACTGGAATATTTATGGTGCGCCTATCTGAGCACAGAGAACGCATACCTATAAGTTTGAGTCACCTTGACGAAAATTCCTCCTATCCTTTACATATATATATATATATATATATATATATGGTGGTTGTCTACTCCTTAAACAGAGTTTGACCACCTCCTGCACCTAGTTGAAAAAAACCCACACAGATTGCACCTCTGATTTGCACTACCAATACCTGCAAGTAAGTTCTGCTCATTGTGGATCCTAACATGTCTTTTAAGACCCCCATTGGATTTGCAAACCCTCTGGCACACACCACATTCAAACGTGTGCACAGACATATAATCAGAATAGCTGGGTGAGGTTTGTTTTCCATGGGTTCGCAGGTGAGATTTGAGGCCAGCCAAGGACAGACATGGTCTGTCACAGACTGTGCACACAAAAAGGTCCTTGTCATTCACCTTCTCAGTCTTCACCTTTTTCCTTAAATGTCTCTTGAGCCCTGCTTGCATCATCCTGGCCTCTTCAAATGCTTTCACTCCACTCCACACCCTTGTTCGCCATCCAACTCGATCTGAAGCGAGGACTTCTATATCTTTTAGAGCCATTCCAATTGACTTCATAGCAGTCCTTATGCCATCCTTAAACCTTTTTTTAGGTTTATGCCGATAACGTTTCCCCTCTGCAAGCTCACCATAAAACAGCTGTTTCGGCATGCGTTCATCTGCCATTCGAACAATATGGCCACACCATCTCAATTGGTTCCTCAAAATCATGGCTTTAATTGAGGGTATGCCTGCAGATGCAAGGATATCTGTGTTTGGAGTAAAAGAATTCCATTTAATTCTTAAAATATGACGAAGGCATTTTTGGTGGAATTTTTCTAACATTTTAAAATGCCTTTCATAACAGGTCCAAGTTTCACAGGAATACAATAGGGATGTTAAGACAAATGATTTGTAAAGAGCCAGCTTTGTATTGTTATTTATATGTCGCTGGCGCCAGACGCGCGACTCCAAGCCACCAAATGCTTTTTCTGCCCTTTGAATTCGCAGGTGTATTTCCGTATCAAGATTTCCATCATCTTGAACAGAGCTTCCCAGGTAGACAAATGAATTTACAACCTCAAGTAACTTTCCCTTAACAAAAATTTTAGGGAGGTTACAAACAGCACCATACGCAGGTTGATACATCACAACTGTTTTTTTCAGATTGATGGTCAGGCCAAAATCATCACAAGCTGCATCAAATGCAGATACAAGGGATTGCAGACCCGATTCAGAATGACTAACCAGATCGCAATCGTCAGCATACAAAATTTCCCTAATAAGTGAAGTAAAAACCTTCGTTTTAAACTTCAGTCGGGTCAAATTAAAAACATTCCCCGTTGTTCGATATTTTATGTAGATACCCTCCTCAGAGTTTTGAAAGGAATGTGACACCACAACGGCAAAGTATATTGCAAAGAGGGTGGGTGCATCAAGGTCTCCCTGCTTTACTCCATTTTCCACATATATATATGGAGAGAGAGAGAGAGACAGACAGACAGAGACAGAGAAAGAGAGACACAGAGAGAGAGACAGAGAGAGCTGGACGTATAATCATGAGATGCCCGCAATTAAAAAGACAATTCTTGACACGAATCATAAACACATGATTTATTTCGCGGCGATGTCCACCAAAAGGTAAACTAAGGTAATAGTAAATAGACTGAAGATAATCACAGGAGATAATTCTTTTTGAGATAGAGTATCATATGTTACATTCAAAGATGTCACACCCATATATCGCCCACATATGAGCGTGTGTATTTTGAGTATTAATTTATATGATACAAAGCAAGACTACATAATGCCACTGGCGTTTCGGCAGAACGTATACTCACTGATGTGTAAAGTCTGCCAAAGAACCGACACATGAAAGAGCACTTTGAGGTTTTATCACTGTTTATCTCTAGCAAGTTAGAATATATACACACTTCCAATGCATCAGTTTAGTGAATCGAACACATTTCCTTTTTGTAGACGAACTAAAACAAAATCACGTGATTGTGTATAAACATAAGTAAATATATATGTGTGTGTGTAGATATATATATATATATATATATATATATATATATATATATATATATATATACACATATATATACACTCACACACACACACACATATATATATTCTTAGCATATACATGTATATGTGTGTATATATATATATATATAGATATATATATATATCTATATATATATATATGTGTGTGTGTGTGTGTGTGTATGTGTGTGTGTGTGTGTGTGTGTGTGTGTGTGTGTGTGTGTGTGTGTGTGTGTGTGAGCGTGTGCGAGTATGCTTCCCATTTGCGTATATATGAGTATGTTACAGGTCAAGTCAACGTTAACACGTTGAAATCCTTATTCCATAAAGTATCTAATTGTTATTCCAACAGCACTAGCTACCGATGTTATAAACTTCAGTATCATCGGTTGACGTTGATTTCTTTAGTACTTTTCTATAAAAGCTTTAGAAATTCAAAACTTTGACCTTACCTATAAACATTGTTTTCAAGTCATACTTTACTTTACTGTCGACATGACTCCATCAGATATGTCTAAACAAATTACCGTATTTATAGAATTAAAGGCACTAGTAAAGATACCTCTCTCGCCAAAGCTTCAGAGCAGGTTTAAAATTACCTATAGTTTCGGTGTTCTGTGTGAAGTGGATGGCATAGTAGTCTCATCTAGACACGGTGATATTCACAAAAGCTGTTTTAACTAAATATAAACGACGTAATGGCAAACGTCGAAAATTAAACATCCTCCGCAAATACGTACGAAAATGCTTTAAGTTGAATCGATTTTACCGTTCCCGTTTGAATTGACCAAGTATATGAATACATCGATATAGTCATACATATATGCTTACATGTATGTATGCATATATCGATAAATATGTATATGTATACACACTCATACATGCATATATGTCATTGTTCAGTTTTATTTCAAGATTTCTTTCCAATAGAGAAAGAACCGGTTTCTAACCTAGATCCAAGGCTTCTTCATTGGAATTTCAACATCAACAACAGGTTATTTTTGTATGTATGTATGTATGTATATATGCAGATTTGTATGTTTTGTTTTCTGTATGTATTCTCATGCATATAGTTGCTTATCCAGACATGCTCATATATATTTAAATGATAAACTTCTGGAAAGTTTTACAGATTTTTACATTTCCAGTAGTTGATTGGATCTTTAGTCTCCGAATTAGCTTTCTCCTTTCTGGTTTTGAGAAGCCTAATTTCTCAAGATTGGTATTTAGGCAGTATGTTACACAGTCCGTAAGTATGTATGTATGTATGTATATCAATAATGCCGAAGAATAGTTACATAAACACATTTATTGTGATAAAGGTGATTCATCGTAATCGTGAATTATATAATTCCTGTTCTTTTATTCATTAAGTGGTATTAATCGCCTGACACTTTACTCTAAAGCAAACGTATATAGTGTTCTAATATCTGTTTATTAGTATCACCGTGGCTGAGCAAAATAATTATGTGTGCGTATGTGTGTATATATATATATATATATATATATATATATATATATATCATGTGATCACGTGATCGGTGAGACTATCGTTTGTTGTTATGCATCGCTGATCGCAATGCACTTTGCATCGTTTTAGCCGTCGAATGATGCCACCTCAGTGGCTAGGCGAGCAGGCCAATTTCCTTCTGACCAGAAGACTAGTTTCGTCGAAAGGTTACCCATTTGCAGATGAGTGGAGTAGAGTAACATAAAATGAAGTGTTTTGCTCAAGAACAAAACACACTTCTTGGTTCGTGAATCAAACCCACGATTTCGCGATTGTCAGTGCAACACCCTATTCAGACGGCCACGTACCTTCAGAAACACACGCACGCACACACACTAAGATAAACACACACACTTACATGCATACATGCAAATATCCATACATACACATACACATACATATATATATACATATTCATACATATATATACACATATATATATCTTATTATATAAAACAGGATTTGTGTGTGTGTGTGTGTTTGTGCTTGTGTGTGTGTATGTGTGTGTGTGTGTGTGTGTTTTCATATGTACCTTAAATTTGAAGCCAGTAAGTCTTTAAACATTATTTTATTGGGTTTAGTCTTTCGACTGTTACCATGATGGTGTAGCTCCTTCAAAAATTTAATTGATCATACTCACCTCGATACGTATTTCAATCTGACATTAATTTTATAGATCTCTGCTTGATGAACTGCTAACTTTGACATAGTGGAGCACAATACTCGATTTAACAACAAATGTAAACACACACACGTATTAGGTGCCAGAATGCCTGTGTGATTGAGAAGCTTGCTTCCCATTCACATGGTTCCATGTTCAGTCACTCTGCCTGGTACCTTGGGCAAGTGTATTTTACTATAGCTCTAGGTCAATCACAGTCTTTTGACTGAATTTGGTAGACGGAAACTGCAGAGTTGTCCATCATAAAATGATCGAAAACATGTTTATAACGAAGAGTTGTTTGCTTCATACTTCTCGTGTACCGATTCCGCCCACTAGAAACTAAGAAATAATACAATGTGATTGTAGGTCACAGCACCCGGGCAACCCCGGAGTGCATTGCTAGTGTGCGTGTGTGTATTTATATTGCGGGAGTATGGCTTAGTGGTTAGGGTGTTGCTCTAGCGATCGTGATTTCAATTCCTAGATCGGATAGCGCGTTGTGTTCTTGAGAAAAACACTTCATCTCACATTGCTCTGCGATCCCATCGACACCTGACGCATGGCAAACCTTGAACCTATTCAGGCAAAGTCGATTTGATGGTGAGAGTGAGCTAATGTTCGTGCCGAACATTTCATTATTATAAACAAATTATTTGTGCACATTGTTCGGTAAAAGCTGAACGCTTATATGTTGTCTTCGACGGGAGAGTCTATTATCTATATAGATGCACGGTGGCCCAAAAGCAGGTTTACTGTTATCACGTAGGCACTTTAAATTTCTTTAAAACATTTTATTACATTTAAATTTCTATCTTACAATTAACTAAATTCACATAGAATATAGGTTTCATATTTTGTTTTATAATTAAGATCTAAACTGTTAATATATGAATGCAAAAGAGATAGTTGAATAACTGTAAACCTGCTTTTGGACCACCCTGTGTATATGTATATATATATATATATATATATATATATATATATATATATATGCTTAAAAATAGGTACTTTCGGCCAGAGCTTGATTACGTTTAAAAATGCAATAATCCATTGACATTATCTGCAGTAAGAATCAACCTATATAGTTCCTGTGGGACCTTAAACGTCTGCTGTACTGACAGATGTACTATCTCTTTTCCAACCCACTGATTAAAAATTAAATATGAAGAAATAGACTGTACTTCATTTAAGACAATTTTCAGAGTGTCAAAATAATTTGTAATAGATACGTAGACTAGTATTACTTTGTCTCTTTTATTTCAGGTTAGGAGACATTTGAATGAAAGCTTCCATCCAATAATGTCATACTGCATTGTTCTTCTATAAAGCTTTGTGGCTTGTCTTTAATAATTGTATATGCAGTGAGGTTGTAATACAACAGTACGAATTTCAGATAGTTTTCGATGAATTGGATTTTGGTCTCGGTGTTGATTTTCCTTGGTGTTTTCACGCTTTTATTATCGACATTCCAAATACGAAAGAAAGGACGTCCATCGATTGTGATAACAAAAAACAAGCATGAATATTTCAGCTGTTTTTCTTCAATAGTTTCAACATCAATATCTCATTAGTTGAAAAGGCGGTGGACTGACTGAGGCATCAGTAGGCCGTGCAAAATGCTTAGCGATATTTCGTCCCTGATTACGTTCTGACTCTAAATTCCACCAAGGTTGACTTTGCCTTTCATTCTTTCAGGGTCGATAAAATATGTCCCAGTTTATCACTCCCCAGAAACTGCTGGCCTTGCGCCAAGATTTGAAATCAATATCTCATTAGTTAATGACATAATTTATGTGATATCGAGAAAAGTTAACGTGTATTCTTGGATATTAGTTTGAAGTTTAAGATATCTTGTACTATAAAAGGAAATTACGAAAATATCAAGGACCAAATTGGCAAAACCTCGAGGTCTGTTTCTCGGTAACGGGAGACTCTTAAACGATCGTTCGATCGACTACAAATAACAACTCCCGCCCCCAAATTAAACTCTACGTATCCTTTTTGTCATAAAACACAGACAATACGTTCGATGGCGTTGTGTGATATGAACTATGTATAAAAAGGAGGGGTGACCACAAATGGAGGTTCGATCAGTCAGAGCTAACCTGAGACTAAGCGGCAACAACAATGGCTAAAACTAAAATGCATTTCAGATTTTCATCTTTTTCTCTATGCATCGATTTCCGGTACATCAATATTGGAAGCCTGTTTTATTCCTTCATACTGTGCGCACTATAAAGCCGATGTAACAGATCGTTAGCTCTTTCATGCCGAAAAGAAATTATACATGTGCTCATCTGGCGAATGATTAAAATTTTATTCTTTGTTAATACTTCATTATATGTTACGTAATTGTTCTTTGTGTTTATTGAAAGCTTAGTCTGTAATTTTGCATTGAACGTCCTTGAAAAGCTTTTTTCATTTCAAAAGAAAAAAAAATTAAAATTAAAGAACACCATTTAAGCTTCAAAATTCTTCTGACCTCATTCATTTATTCATTTTCTTTTTTTCTGTAATTATTCTATGAATGGTTTCGGTAAATGGACTGCGGTCACGCTTGAACTCCGTATTTAACGATTTTTACTCGATGGTATTAATATCATCCTTGACACAGAGACGTATTTCTATGTGATTTTTATCTCATTGTTTGCTGTTTCTGACACGTGTATATTGATACAAATCCAATAAAGATTCTACAAGTTGTTTTCAAGCCTAATTAAATCCAAAACAAAACTAAAGAAATTAGGCTTTTCTTGAGGAATTCATTATTGGAATGAATGGGTTCGAGCAAGAAAAATATAAAGACCTTTAATAGCCTAGAAAGGAACAACCAATTAAATTATGATAGAAGGAAATTACCCGAACGCAAGTCCAATCACAACCAGAAAAAATATATATACAAACATCCACCTCAGCGTTGACTAAAATAACAATTCACAATATATTGAGGTTTTTGATTGATTTATAAAAATTGAGTATAAATGTAGGTATAGGTTTGTTCGGATAGATATTAACAGTTATTATTCTTCGATTAATCAAGTAGTTTTATAAAAGGCCCTAATATTTGCTAAGAAGAATTCTGACTTGAGTTTAGATGAAACTAATATAATTTTACCTGCTAGAAGATCCGTCATTGAATTTGAGAATAAGTTTTGAGTTAGAAAGGCTAGTTATGACGGTTTTGATATTCCTATGGGAGCCGCGTATTCCGCTCAGATTACGGTTATAGTAGGTATTTACATTCTGTTTAAGTTAGGGAGTGAGTTTTCGGAGCTTGCTTGGTGTTTATACCAAGGTGACTCTTTGTTCACCGTTAAGAATATTTCTAGTAGGAAATTGGATCTATATAGAAAGAAGTTTCACTGTTTTTTAAAATTTAGTTTCGGCTTATCTATCACCATAGTAAATGAACATGAATCTGTTAACTTCGATGTCATTTTTTTTTTTTTTTGATTACTGGTATTTAAGAACTTTATTATTTTATAGTTTTCTTCAAGGCATAATCTACAGATTTTGTTGTTGATTCTGTAAGAAGGTGCAAATGATAGGATTTTCCATTAAATTATTAAATCAATAATGTTTTTTTTCTTTTTTTTGTGTTGCCAAATTTTTTGGGGGAGTCCAATACTGTTTAATTTTCTCTGGTCCCTAAAGGTAAATTCGTGGTTCAACATTCTTGATTTGATCAGATATAATGACATTTTGAGGAATCATTTGTTATAATTGTTGCTTGGTATACTACCTTTTTTCTTTTACAATTTTTGTCTAACTTACAAGTTTGGGTCTCTAAAATTATACTTTTTATGTGTAGGAAATGTGGTGTCATTTCTAGATTTTGTTGATTTATACGGGTTGTAGCTATCAAGAGTATTTATATAGCGTTATGTTCTGGGTTTTAATTTTTGCACGTTCTATGTTCAGTTTGTGTTTTATTTTCTTAGAATTTATCTAGTTTCTTATCATTAAATGAAGATATTATGCTGGAAAGGTTGGGATTAACTGAAAATCCCAATCTGATATGTCTATTATTAAATATTTTTGCGCATCTACTGTTTTTAAAGTTTTTATTCATAATCTTTCTAATAGTTCTTATAAAGTTCGTCTTTAAACGTTTAGCGAAGGGAATTATTACCCATACAGTTTTATCAGGCTCTACCTTGGTTGAGCATTGATTTGTATTGGTTTCTTTTTGACTATGTTTTTATTATCATTATTAATTTTATTATTATGGTTATTCTTATCATTATTGTTACTCGTCTTATTCTAGCTATTCATGTTTTTATTTTTTGCTATCTTAATGTTCCTATTATTATCTTTTAATTATATAGTTCCAGTTTACGCTATGAGCATTTTAGGGTTATTTACATTACTGTGCTTAGAATGGTGATAATAATTTTTATGATTTTTGTTCTTACTATGAATTTTATTTATGTTATAATTTTCATCATGCTTAAGTTTAATTTTTATATTATTATAATTGACCTGTTAAACACGATTGTTATATTTATGATGAGTGTTGGGAATTTTTATTATTTGGTTATGAAGGTATACTGTTTCTTTATAAGCATTTAAGTCACTAGTCTTAACATTATTATTTATGTAATTATATTTAATATGATTTTTTAGCAGTGTTGTAGTTCGTATTGTTCTTAATTTCATATTTATATATTGCCTTCTTTAGTGCTATGTTATAATAGTATGTGTTTATTAAATATTTCTCCGTTAGATTATAGAAAATTTATTCTTCTCTTTGTAACGTAATGAAATCTAAGTTTTTAGTTTAATTTTAAAAAAATTTAAATTTAAATTTAAATTTTTAATTTTTAGACGTTTAATTTAGGCTTATCTGATATTGTGAAACAGAAGGAATTTTTTCATGCAATTATTTATAACTCATTTTGGTTTATTTATTTGTTTATTTGTACCGAAGGGAAACTACTCTGCTTTACTGGAAGGTAGCCATTTATAAATAAGTGAATTTCTTTTTATCTTCGTTTGAAATCATCATATTATTAACTTCGAAATATGGTATTAATTACTTTTTAGTGGATGATATATTGGTTTTTAATTAGCTAACTTAATAATTCTTGGTAGTAAATAGATTATTTGCCTCATTAACTTTATGTGTAGTTTAGACGGTTATGGCAAATGTTGTTATCAAATATTTATATATTGTGAATTGTTATTTTAATCAAGGCTGAAGTGGATTTATGTACTTTGTTTTTCTGCATTTGATTGGTCTAGCGTTTGGGTAATTTCCTTCTATCATAATTTAATTGTTTGTTATTTTATGAGCTATTAACGGTTTTATATTTTTCTAGGTCGAACTGATGTATTGCAATAATGTATTCCTGAAGAAAAGCCTAATTTGATTTCAAAAGGATTTTATTTTTTTCGCTCTGTTTTGATTTTAATTCGGCTTGAAAACAACTTGTAGAATCTTTATTGGATTTGTACCAACTTTTAGTAAAAGATCGTCTACACTTCTATTTTTTAATTTCTTTATCCTTTATTTATTGATTATACCAGTACTGAATATATATTTTTATATATTCTTTGCTGGGATTGAATCGGTGGACTTGGATGTTTAACATCTCTTTAAAGGATTTTGCTCCTTATGTCTTATATATATATATATATATATATATATATATATATATATATATATATATATATATATATATATATATATATATATATATATATATATATATGTACATACATACATACATGCACTCACACAGACGCTATTATGAATGTAGGAATGCCTGTATGTATTTTCGTATATTATATATATATGTATATATATATATATATATATATATATATATATATATATATATATATATATATATATATAAAAAACAGACAGTGTTGGAACTCTTTTAAGCAAAATAATATATTCCTCTATACACAATCATACAAAAAACCCCACCTTTTTTGTATTTATTTTTACTCGCATATATATATATATATATATATATATATATATATATATATATATATCGAGTTTGAAGTTTCTATCTCTTTTAAATATACAAATTTAAAAGTTAAAAACCTTGAAATATATATATATATATATATATATACTGTTTCTGCCAATCATATTGTACTCATAAAGCTTTAACCACCTTGAAAGTACAGTAGAAAAGCCCTGCTCAAGGCGCTATGCAGTGAAAACAAGTCTAGATTATCATTTGCCAAGTGAAATTATTAGCCACGCAATTATATGAACGTCTTGTCGTTACTTTAGTGTCATGCATATATCACTCACATAATATAGATCTTGATATTCTTCATATTTTTCATATCATTGACAGAATGCTGTCAATAATTTTACCTATTGTTGTGAGCATATGATTTTATCTTAGCTGACTGGCAGAGTAGTTAGAGCGTCGAGAAGATTGATTTGCGGTAATTGTAATCTTTCCGGCTATTTAAGGCTCCGTTGTCGAATAAAGCAGAAGTCTACATTGCCTTTCATAGTTTTGTATTTGATGTATTTGAGAAATATAGTAACAGTCCTGTACCGGAGTCGATCCTTTCTTTCTCTTATTTTAAATTTATCGCTTACTCTTTTTCAAAAAGAATTCAGCTGTGATCAGTCCAGGAAAATGATGGAATACATGAGGTCTAAATGCAGAGGAGAGTTAAACACTATCTCTCCTAAATCTAGACAGCAAAACCGAAAGGGAAATGGAGGCTCTGGAGAATGTTTAGAAATTACATCAAAATTGAAATTTAGTATTTCTGAAGTGGAAACCTACCGATAAATTAAGGGAAATACCATAAAAGCGAGGGAGTAAATTTACTGACTGGTAAAACACAGGATTCACAAGTGCATTCCTAAAACCCTTTCAAGGGGTTGCAGGCCAAAGGCAAAGATAAGCACATAATTTTCTCTTAACTACCCATGTAGCTACTACCAACAAAGATTTTGTTAGAAATATCACTGGAAATATTAAGTTCGCTATAGTGGTGATGCTATATGCTGAAATTCAGATTATATTTTTGCTGGAACATAATCCATCAGGCTTGTTTTAAAAAAAACATTTAGGAATTTCGCTTCCTTCATTTTTGTGTTCGAATATTCTGATAATTACCTCATAATATCACAAGTCAATAGCGCTGATCTCAAATCTACTTCTAATAGCACTGATTTCAAATCTCCCTTTTAATTCTGCTTCTTTTATTTCTGATATGGTTTAAATTTTGTTTCTTATTGACAGCAATGTCAACGCCCTTACAGAATTAGTTGTGCTTCACTTCAGATGTACAGATCGCACATGGGAAAATAGATTCATTTCATAACATTCATAATGTATACTTTCAAACGGAAACTTGAACCAATCAATCAATCTATCTATCAATCAATCGCTTAATAAATCAATCGTTCAATCATTTGATAATAATAAAAATAATAATAATAATAATAATAATAATAATAATAATAATAATGATGACTACAACAACAACAATAATAGTAATAAAAATAATAACAACAACGACCACAACAACAAGAACGTAGAGTAGTGTTTGACTCCAAAAACGACATTCAAGCTACTAAATTTGCACATAACATCACTGAACTCATACGAGTGAGCACGGAAAATTGAGAAACGGAACTAAAAAGCTGGAGGGCACCCACATGGATAATTCAAAATATATTATGGTATCATTTAAGGTGATAGCCTATACACCTCTACTTGTCATTGTTTTTATTCCCATCTAAGAAGGAATTTGCTCAAACAAGGAGGGTTTTTTTAAAAAAGTAAATTACAAATTGTTTATATGACCGCAGCTATACTGGGCACCACCTAGAAGGGTTTAGTCTAAAAAATTGTACCCCAGTATATTTTCTAAATTCTACCGGTCCTCTTTGCGAAATCGCTAAGTTTCGGGGACAAAATAATACCAGTTGTAAAGATGTGGGTGACAAATACAAGCACAAACACACATATACATACACACATAGATATAAACAACACACACACATACACACACACAGATATACAAATAGCCACATGCTAAATACGCACACACACACATATATATAGGTATGACAGGCTTTCAGACAGTTTTTGTCTATCAAATTCACTTACAAGTCATTGGTCGGCCCAGAATTAATGTAGAAGAGACTCGCCTAAGGTGCTGCACAGCAGGAGTGAATCTGCA
Organism: Octopus bimaculoides; assembly: GCF_046866305.1. NCBI lineage: Eukaryota > Metazoa > Mollusca > Cephalopoda > Octopoda > Octopodidae > Octopus > Octopus bimaculoides. The sequence continues at coordinate 67,703,856 of NC_142933.1, forward strand.
ATCATTTGATTGTATGGCCAGGTTTTTAACCATGCACCCAAGACTGAATGAGCGGTTAGTGAGTGCTGAGTGTGACCTGCAGTAATATACAAATTACAAGAATATCAGGTATTCATCATCACAGAGGACCAGAAGACTATTTCGAATTTATAATAGAAATGGAGAGGAGGACAGTGAGACAAGTGGTACAGGACTGAAAACCTGTTCTAACACGCCTGATAGTAAAATTTATTTGAGGACCTTCATCATAGATAGAAGAAGAAGAATGAAAAAAGGATAAAATGATAAAACCAGAGCCAGCAACAAGAAGAACAACAGTAAGCAAGTTCAAGGGATGAAAACAATGATTGCAGTTGCTACTGCTTCCGCTAGTTCCCCCCAAAGAACCACGGTCATACTGGCGAAGGCAAGAAGGTCGCTAGAACGGATGCAAAGAGAAATGCTTCATATTCAGTGCTGCCGCCACCATCAGCACCCGAACAATAACAAAAAGAACAACACTAGCAATGGCAATGGAAAAATAGTAGAGCCTCATTGAAGGTGGGAAATTTTAGGCCAAATGAGGAAAGAAACAAGGGCAAAAAATGTCCCACGTTTTGTAACCTTTTTGTATGGCAGCAGGCGTTGCCCAGTTACCGAATTCGTAAATTATCTTTTTAAAGAATTATAAAACAAATGTGGTGGATCCTAAAGAGAAGCATGAGTAAGTTATGGAAGTCATTTTTCTTTCTGATAAAACACTAATTTGAATAGTAAACAACATAAATAACGGTAATCTATACTGTAAAATCTTCTCTGAACAACATCGTTAAAATATTAGGGAGGTTAAGTGGAAGCTGAGTTAATTCTTATAGGCACTAAACTATATTTGTGAATTTTCAAATTGGAATGCAAATTACTCACAAAGATATGAGGCACTAAACTCAAACCTTCAGATCCTTTTTTGTATAGCATTTCTTAGCGACAAATATGTTTTATTTTTGTTAATTTCTGGCAAAATTTTAGATTTCAAATTCTAAAGCAAGAAAACAATCTTATTTGTAATGAAGCATTCGTAAAACACATACAAATAGAAATATTGCCTATATAATATGACCTCTGTTAACTGGTATTGATTTCATGGCAGCAAATTGTCGAATTCAAACTAATGCATCATTTTGTGCGCACGCGCGTGTCTGTGTGTGTAATGTATGGATATTGCGCTGGAAGAATCAATAAAACCTGATTTTGTTCCGTCATGCAATAGTCTGATTTAATTTTTGGTAAGTATGTAAATGTTCGTGAAGATTAGCTGAGAAATTGTGAAGTTGTTTCTAGAGAAATGAATGAACATTGATGCTTGTTGATATAGGTGATTACGAACTTGTAGCCAATAACGAACAAACAAATAATGACAATCACAAGAACAACTACAATAATAATAATGATAATAGAAGCCATGATGCAGTACCAAGCAGTGGCCCTCATGGCTTTTTATCTTAACTGATTGGAAGTATTATCATGTATATGTTTTGTTTTGGTATAAAAGATGGGCCATTGTTAATAGATTGCTCAATAACAAAAAGTTGCTCGTCAGCTTTTTTTTATCTTAAGCAGATGAACATTCCCTTCGTGGCCGATGATATGTGCATCTCTGATCTCGAGCAGAAGTAGTGGGGGAGCATCATAGCCATGTGCTGAGAGAAATCCTTTGGAGTTCGAATAATTCACCTCTGGAAATATGGGTGTTTTGTTGAAGATCCTTAAAAAACCCTTATTCAGGGTTTTTTTTAGCGGGACAGGCTGTTCGATCTGAAAGAAATTTGTACTGGGCCCTATCTGCATGGTCATGCGCTGTTTCATCCGTTTTGTTTTATCATACCTAGGGAGCCTACAACAACAGGAACAGTTCTCGCTTGAAGATGCCACATTTTTTGTATTTCAATTTCCAGGTCCTTATATTTACTTAGCTTGTCAATTCCTTTACAGATATACTTTTATCAGTGGGAACATTTACATCTAAGAGTCTACAAGTATTTTCTTCCCTCTCTGGTAGATTAGCCACGATCGCTCTGTCAGTGTTGGCTGAAAAATTCTAGAGGATAGTGACATTTTTGCCTTCAACGACTGGCTCGGGTTGTTGTTCATACCAGTAAACAGGAGTGCTAATTTTGTAGTGTTTATATATTTTTCAATGTAGATACTGTCCTACCCTATCGTGTCGATTTTTGTCTTCGTTTGGTGTCGGCACAAGACATCCTGAGACGAGATGGTCTATTGTTTCGTCAAATATGTCACAGAATATACATTTAGGGTCAGAACCGTTTTGAAGAACGTTAGCCTGGTAGTTTTTTGTGAGCAAGCCTTGATTTTGTGCCGCCAATATAAAACCTTCAGCCTATGCTTTCAATACTGAACTTCTCAGCCACTTTGCAAATTTGCAAGTTCCTTTGACAATCGAGTACAATTTTTGTTGCTTTCGTGTTTGCACACAAATCGCAGCGTCCAGTCATCTCTACTAGATAAGTACCTGTTCATTGCTATTGTGGAGGTCTCATAGCACAGTTCTACTCGCATCATTCATCATCCTCCATTACTTCTAGGTAGGTACAGACGATCAACGTCTGCTTTTGGGTGGTGCATGTTCTTTGTAGTTAGTAGCCTACTTGTCTTCCTGTCCAGGCGTTGGAGCTCTGTAAGATTCCAGTTAATGATGGAAGTGCCGGGGTGTTAATGGCTTCGACGCAATGTTTAGAGTTAAGGTCAGTTTTTAGTATGAGTCTTATTCTCCTGTAATATTCCTTTCTTAAAGGTAGTGAGCTGGCAGAAACGTTAGCACGCCAGGCGAAATGCTTAGCAGTATTTCGCTTGTCTTTACGTTGAGTTCAAATTCCGCCGAAGTCGACTTTGCCTTTCGGGCTCGATAAATTAAGTACTAGTTGCGTACTGGGTTCAATCTAATTGACTGGCCCCCCGCCCCCAAATTTTCGGGCCTTCATAGTAGCATGTTGTATACCATCTCCTTCGTTTATCCCCAGGTATTTGAAATTTTCTCGTGGGTCAAGCTCCTTGATGGTAGTGTCGGTATCTAATTTAATGGAAGCTGTTTGCCTCAGCTTGCCTCTTTCAAAAGTTACTTTAGCACACTTATAAATGCCAAAATTCGTCTTGATGTCATTACTGAACTCTTTAACCGTTGTCAGCAACCCTGCTAGCTCTTCGTCATTTCTAACAAACAACTTCAGATCGTCCATATAAAGGAGATGGTTTATTGTCGTATTGTAAACTTTGATCCCATACCTAGTGTTATTTAGTTCGTTTGACAGTGGGATCAGTGTCACGCAAACCAAACAAGTAATGGGGAGAGAGAGTTACCTTGAAAGATGCCTCGTTTGATGATGATGTTGTTAGTTTGGCTCATCCTATTGCTATGGTTTAGAAGTAGACACGTGTTCCACTTGTCCATGCTACCTTGTAAGAATTTGGAGGTAACAGAAGAGATTTTATATATTTCAAGAGCCTTGAGTAGCCAAATTATGTAGGACACTGTCAAACACTTTCCAGTAGTCTATCCATGCTATACTCAGTTTCTTCATATGGCTCCGGCATTTCTCTACAATCATTTTACTTATGAGTAATTGATCTTTGCACGCATAAGAATACATTTTACAGCCTTTTTGAGTTTGTGGAAGGATAGAACTCCGTTCAAGGAAAGCGGATATTCTGACAGTTAATGTGTTTCTTCTTCTTCTTCTTCTTCTTCTTCTTCTTCTTCTTCTTCTTCTTATTATTATTATTATTATTATTATTATTATTATTATTATTATTATTGTTCAGTAGTTTTATTTTTATAACGTGCTTTCACTTCACTACCGAGCGCAGCTCTGTGCGCCTTGGGTATGTGCTGTGGTTTGCTGTGGTGTTCTTATGTGTACTGTATTGAAAGTGTTTTGCGTAGAATGTGTGCAGTACCCAGTAGTGCAATTTTCTGTATGTTATATATATTTGTAAGTCCTGGTGTTTTTGTTATGTATTTGTCTGAATATTTTTTATTATACCTAAGGCACCTACTATGATAAGAATTGTTTCTGTTTTTAGATTCCACATTCGAGTTATCTCTATTTCCAGGTCTTTGTATTTTGAAAGTTTTTCCATTTCTTTTAGAGAAACGTTGTCATCTGCTGGTATTGATACATCAATTAGAAAGCATATGCAATGCATGCCATCAAAGTGACAAAGTGATCAAAGTGATTAACAAAGCCAAATATACGCATCATGACTTCCCGTCTCATAAGGTTACACCAACCACATGCATCACATCTTTATGTGCGCGACATGGTGACTTTATATCAAGACAAATAGCGCATGACCTTGCAGGTTGGGCCCAGTTACAATTTTTTTCATGCTGAGTAGTTCATCCCGCTCAAGGGGTCCCTGAATAAGGGTTGTTTAAGGATAATGAACGAAACACACATGTTGCCCGAGGTAAAATTCTCAAACCCCAGATATTTCCAATATATATATTGGTTAATATGTTAAAACTGTTTGCAAATGGTATAAGCATCACCCTGAGACTGTAACTGAGGGAGAAAATGTAACGATTCTTTGGGACTTTCCAGCACATACAGACAGAAACTTAAAGCTAATAAACCGAATATGTTTGCGAAAGACCAAAACATTAACGTCTCTTTATTGATCGACATTAGCATTCCTTGTGATCATAATATTTCACAAAGGAATTTGACAAGATCAGAAAACAAAGTTTGCTCATTGAAATCAAAAGAATGTGGCTTCAGAATGCGGTTACTAGAAGTGATTACAAGAGCACTTGGAGTGATCACAAAGGGAACTGAAAATTATTTGAGAAAGATCCATGCGGAAAGTGCAGAAGATTGTATTAATTAGTACGGCACAAGTATTAAGAAGAATATTGTCGGTGTGAGAACGATTAAAAGTCAATGTAAATTTTTTCCTTTGTTTGTTTCTTCCTTCTGTTCCCACTTATTACTTTCTTTTGGTTTTTCCACATGACATGATTTTGTAAATGAACAATCTTGTGAGTTTGGTCTGTCAATGCATTCAGTGAGTTTCTTTGCACTAGGAGTCGGGAAGACACTCAGCAAGAAATGGAAACAAAACTGAATGGAAAACTAATAATAATAATAATGATGGTAATAATAATAATAATAATAATAATAATAATAATAATAATAATAATAATAATAATAATAATAATAAACTAATACAAATAGCCACAAAACACGAGCAAAACAAAAAACTGTTTTCAGTATTTAAGGAAGCTGACAAATACAAACAAGAAATCAATCTACCTAACAAATACGAAGAAGAAGAAGAAGAAGAAGAAGAAGAAGAAGAAGAAGAAGAAGAAGAAGAAGAAGAAGAAGAAGAAGAAGAAGAAGAAGAAGAAGAAGAAGAAGAAGAAGAAGAAGAAGAAGAAGAAGAAGAAGAAGAAACAACAAAAGCTATAAAACAAATGAAATCCAAACTAAAACTAGAACAGCAACGGACCATGATAAAACGATGGCAAGAAAAGCCCCTACATGGTAAATACTGGGCTAAACTAAATGCAAAAGGAATAGACAGAGAAAAATCCCAGCAATGGTTGAGATGCTCAGGACTCAAAGCAGAGACTGAAGGATTTTTAATTGCTGCACAAGACCAAAGCCTCCCCACCAGAAATTACCAAAAACACATAATGAAAAGAAACATAACAAGTAACTGTAGAATATGTGGAGATGGGCAAGAAACAATAAATCATATTTATCTCTGGCTGCCCAGTCCTGGCTAAGAAGGAATATATTCACAGACATGACAAAGCTGGGACCTATATACACTGGAAGCTATGCCAACACTATGGAATAACAACAGAAAAAAGATTGTATAAACACACGCCAGAAAATGTCACAGAAAACGAGAAAGCAACCATATTCTGGGATATGCCAATACACACAGATAGAGAAATTAAGGCAAATAGACCAGATATAGTTGTCAAAATCATGAAGGAAAAAATGCTTTCTAATCGATGTATCAATACCAGCAGATGACAACGTTTCTCTAAAAGAAATGGAAAAACTTTCAAAATACAAAGACCTGGAAATAGAGATAACTCGAATGTGGAATCTAAAAACAGAAACAATTCCTATCATAGTAGGTGCCTTAGGTATAATAAAAAAATATTCAGACAAATACATAACAAAAACACCAGGACTTACAAATATATATAACATACAGAAAATTGCACTACTGGGTACTGCACACATTCTACGCAAAACACTTTCAATACAGTACACATAAGAGCACCACAGCAATCCACAGCACATACCCAAGGCGCACAGAGCTGCGCTCGGTAGTGAAGTGAAAGCACGTTATAAAAATAAAACTACTAGTAGTAGTAGTAGTAGTAGTAGTAGTAGTAGTAGTGTTGGTGGTGGTGGTGGCAGCAATAACAGCAGTAGCAGTCTTTCGGTAGTTGCATGGTAAGTACTACTTGTTTCAATCAAGATCTTTCTGCAAAGCGGCCAAAAGATTGAAGATTAAAAGAAAAAAACAAATACGTTTCTAACATAACATTTATTAACCAAAACAATAAGCACTTCGATTCATCAGTTTACACTTTAAATTCCTATATTTGTTTGAATTATTGCTTTTGTTTTTTGTTTTTTTTTTGCTAAAACTAATATAAGTCATCATATGGTTTTGACTTTGATGTGTTACTTATTGCAAACCACATAAATGTTGATGCGAAACGCATCTTTTCCCCCTCATTTAGATTTTTATTTATATCTTTCTTTCAAATTTTGTGCATTCCGGCTTCGTTATTTCCACTTATCTTTTACTGGCTTCTTTAGATCTTTAATGCTTTGTTGATCATATGCCTTATATATATATATATATATTATGTATATGAACAGATAGATAGATAGATATAGCCATATATATATATATATATGGATATATCTATCTATCTGTATATATATGACTCGATGTAAAGTTAAGCAATAATACATATATATATGTATGTATATATATATATATATATATATATATATATATATATATATACATATATATATATATATATATATATATATATATATATATATATATATATATATATACATATACATATATATATATGTATATATATATATATATATATATATATATATATATATATATATATATATATATATATATATATATATATATATATATATATATATATATATATATAACATTTGATTTGTATAGACCTCTAATCTTTTTTCAATTATATACATATGTGTGTGCGTATGTGTGTCACTAAATGTGACTAGAGTGTTAGGATACGCATACATTGCTAGTAATTAGAGCTAAACCGCTCTAAGACGGTAGTTAACGCACATGAATGAAAACACATACTAACAGGGACCTTAATCGCTCGAAAAGAGCCGATCGAGAATTCTTAATACTGAGGCATCAGTTTCGACTGTTCGGATCTTTTCGGACTTGCATCACCATTACTATTTGTTTTCGTCATTCAAATAAATGGATGATTGAGCCATTCACTAATGTGTATATGTAAAATTAACATAAACAGCAGTTTGCAACGTTTCACTGAAAAGAATTACAAATATCACTAAATGTGACTAGGGTGTTAAGAAACACCTACGTTGATAGAAATAAGAGCTAAACCGTTGTAATGTTGTAGTTTTCATTCATCATGTGAGTTAACTATAGCATTAGATCGGTTTAGTTCTTATTTCTTGCAATACAGGTGTCCCATAACACTCTAGTCACATTTAGTGACATTTGAAACTCCGTTTTGGTAAAAAGTTTGAAACTGTTCATATATACATATATATATATATATATATATATATATATATATATATATATATATATGTATATATATATATATATTAAATTTAAATTATGATGAACGTAAACAAACAACCGAAGTTTGCTTTTAGAAAGTTAAAGAAGTGATTTTGAATTCTCAAACGCAGGAAAATGCCAATATCGCCTGAACAGGATAAGCTACCCCTATTTTGCAGGAAAAAGTGTTGCCGGCCAGCTATGTATATATATATATATATATATATATATATATATATATATGAATAATGATAGATTTTTCCCTTATGAGTTTTTTTCACGCTAGCTACTTGATAAAATTCTTGTAAAAGATTTCATCCTATTATTGAATTAATTATATATGTATATATACAGTAGCGGCCATCATATAGGTGTCAGTAAGAACAAATGTATTGAAATTATATATTCTACACATATTTATATATAACTAATATCTGTCCTTCTTGAAAATTTCAAGTGAATGGAATAAATATTTCCTAAGTTATGAGGTAATAAATAAATAATCTTCCAAACTGCAACAGCCAAAAGTTGAGTGTCACTTAGAAAACAATGAAAAATGAAACAAAACCAAAATCGAAACCCTTACTATTAATATTTCGTGAACATCCCTTTACTATCAATGACTTCCAGACATCTGTTAGCACAGAACTGAATTAATTTCTTTGCAAAATGATGGAGCAACATTGTTCCGTTCGTTTTTCAATACTTCCCAGAGTTCATATTGGTTCTTTGGATTTCTCCTTTCTGCCCCATCTGCAATAATCTTCCAAACGTTTTCTATAGGGTTGAGAACGTGATTTCGAGGTGGCCTGTCCATGAGATCAACCCCTTCATCACTCAAAAAATCTTTGACACTCTTCGCAGCGTGAACTGATGAGGATCGGAGATGTGGAAGAGCATGCTGTCTAAGAAACTGCTTGTAGATTTCAGCGTTGTGACAGACCCTTGTAGGCGAATAAACACACATACACATATATATGTAAGTACGCATATACACACGCGCACACACACACATACATATTAATGTTTGATTTTAAGTCAATTTATGTATATATATATATATATATATATATATAATCAGCTTTAAACCGAATAACTTTTAGCAGAACATATATCTACTAAATTTTAGCTCTCATTTCACTACACAGTGAGATGGAAACAAACAAGCCATGGTGGGTTCTGTGCTCCGTAATTGAACACATCGTTGCACATTTTAAGATACCTGTCTTCTAAGCGAAGATTTTATGACTCTTTTATGAATCTTTGAACGTTAAACTGACCTTAATATCGGTCAGAAATCTAACTAACCGATCCACTAAAATGATGGTCAAATCAAATCCCCAATGCTTTATTATATTCAGGCAAAAAAAAAAAACACGTTTGCTTACTCCATCTTTCTGTAGATAAATTCCATGAAGAGCTAGATCTTACTGATCTAAAGAAGCGTAACTTAATTTAATTAGCAAACTATTGATTTGAAGACCGTATGGAAGATTAAATTGATAATAGAACTCCCAAATGGAATTTTTCTGAAATTACTAGAATCATTGCGATTGAAGAATAGTTCCACTTCTTTATGTCAGCATCAATGCTGTATAACTCATAGAAAATTGTCAAGTAAGAAATATTTGAAAGTCTATATTTACCACTATTGAGCCTTTGGAATTGCTAAATGAGACCACTTTATAGAAAGCTTTAACTCCGTAATAGTTATTATGAAAGAATGTCATATATTTTTTGATTGCAGTATTTATAACCAAAAGTCTTAAGCAAGTTAACTGTTAGCTGAGAACAATTATGTGTGTGAAAGAAATCTACTTTGATATGCATGAAAAAATTTTACGAACAAGTCACGGTAGAGTTTCAAGAAAATTCACCAACCTAGTAGAACACATCTCTACTCTTAAAAATGTTTGTAGTAAGACAGATCATATTTACATAGGTTTTACAATTGTTTTTCTCGAATCAATAAGAGATCAAACGTCGGACGTTGACTATCTGATATAGATATCGTTTTATCAAGATCTATTTCTAACACCTGCCTTTTCTTTTTCAAAGAATACCAGAATATATTAGAAAAGAAGTTACGTTATATAAAATATTTTGCATGATACACAGCCATGGTGATCCGTAAAATTCATGAATCGATAATGCTCAGATCGAAGAAGGATGTTAATAATGGACTTATATACAAAACACAGGAGACAGCTTTCATCTCTATTAATGCAGATCAAACAAGGGATAATTTCACCAGGACCAAGAAAATGGAAGAATCGTTTGATATCGATTACGTAACATTTATCGCTTTCCCAGTAAACAGGCACAATTAATTGACCACATCGGCATATCAGGTGGCAAAAGTTTTCTTTTCAAACGATTGCTTTATTATCAAATACGGCATTCTTTAGCTGCACCAACCTTTTATTTGCAAAGTGCAGATTTGTGAAATCACACACACACACACAAATTATAAATTTATAGACAGACAGAGGGACAGACAGACACGCTCACAAACACGCACACACGCGCATAATAGGAACAGGAATAACTTTTTCTACGATATTAAAAGAATAAGTTCAATGTGCAATGCTTAGCAAGGGACCGAAGTAAACGGAAGAATTGAAGTAGCGACTGATATAGAATAATATGTAAATTGACTTAAATCTAAATGAAACATAAAAAAGAAACATATACGTGAAAAAAATATATGATGCAGATTTCTGTTAGAATTTGTTTTCACATAATCATGGATGTATATCCAGTGATAAAAAGAGTATATATAGAATACACACACTCAAATATCCATGTGTGTTCTTGCGTGTGTGTGCGTGTGTGTGCGCACATTCGTATGTTTGTGTGTGTATGCATATTTGTTTGTACAGGAAGCGTATATTCATATTGCTATCATACAAAATATGTAATCTTATTACTATTCCAATAGCTTCTTTTCTGATTTCCATTTGAATTATAAATGGTGGCCTCACTACTTGGCAGATACTTTATTTTGTCACTCTGTGATGTATGAAAGACTAAGTAACCTCAACGAAATTCAAACTCTGCTCGATAGTCTATTATTTTCACTAGAACGTGACCTTGTTTTAGATATTTATTATTTCTTGTATATAGTCAGTGAATTAGCAGACTGACTTGTAGTGTTTTGTTACCCTATTCATCCATACAAATCATACATCTCACTCCCAATATTTACATTTGTTAAATATTCATTAAAAAAAAATAACGCCATTAATGTTCATGAGTTGATTTAGTCTTCTGCACAATCTTCCGTTTTACAAATATCTAACTTTGCGCCACGAAATTACGCGTCATTATTAGGCTGCGAATTAGCAGTGTTCAAATAACACTGGAACCTATCTCGTCTTGGTTGCTATAGTGTTGTGACAGTACTGAAGCTTGTTGTTGTTGTTGTTGTTGTTGTTGTTGTTGTTGTTGTTGTTGTTGTTCTTCTTCTTCTTCTTCTTCTTCTTCTTCTTCTTCTTCTTCTTCTTCTTCTTCTTCTTCTTCTTCTTCTTCTTCTTCTTCTTCTTCTTCTTCTTCTTCTTCTTCTTCTTCTTCTTCGTCTGCAACTACCCATCAATTCAGTAGGTCTTAATGTCTTAAAGCTGCAAGTGAGTTTTATGTTTGAAATTTACACTCAGCGCTAATTATTATGTACCACATGTTATTTTTTTTTATGTACACTTTTAAAGCCTAGCCAGGCTCATGGGCCCGGTTTCTCGGTTTTTATGGCGTATGTGTTCCCCCCCCCCCAGCTGGACGGGACGCCAGTCGATCGCAGCGTTACTCAAGAAACAAGAAGAAAGAGTAAGAGAAATTTGGGGCGAAAGAGTACAACTGGGGTGCCCCCCCACCTGCCGGAGCGTCGTGGAGCTTTTAGGTATTTTCGCTCAATAAACACACACAACGCCCGGTCTGGGAATCGAAACCGCGATCCTCCGACGGCGAGTCCGCTGCCATAACCACTGGGCCATTGCACCTCCACATGTACCACATGTAACAATTCCAATTTCGGAATATTTCACTTTTCACAAAAAGATCTGCGTTTTAGTCTCATGCTTTAACTTGTCGAAGGCATACAATCTGTATTGGAGCCAACGAGAGAGCTACTACTACGTGGTCGTTCGACCCAATAGATATATCAATCAAATTTCCCTCAAATCACACTTCTATTTTGGAAAGGTACTCGTCGGATAATGTCATCCGAAGAATCCTTACATGCGAAGAAGTTGGGATGGTTACGGTTAGAATGCCTGCTCGTTAAAAGTTTATTTCAGACAAAATAACATCGATTATAACAACAACAAAGTTTGTAAGTAGTAGTTGGACATAACTACCAAGGGGCCACCAAAATGGTATATATATAATTACCTACCCCGCTGTTTTTGTTAAAAGTTTCCAAGAAAGAAGGAAATGGAAGCATTATTGACTTTAAAACGTTCATAAAAAACATCGAGTTAGGGAAAAACTTCTATTAAGCCACTTAGCCTGTCAACTGTCTCTGTTTTCTTAAATGTTTATAAGAACGATGGAAATAAATAAAAGGTAAGATAATTTTAACTTATTTAAAAGATAGCAAAAATTCTAAAGTAAGGAAATGTAGGCGTATTTTGATTTGCTGCCAATTAGACATAACAGTCTGATTGTGGCAGACCAAGTTGGTACTCTTCAATTACGTGTTTTGAGTCTGCGAATATATTTTGGGGGAAGATGGCGACATCAAGTCGTAAGGAATGAAAATATGAAGATGAAAAATTAGAATTTTTAAGCCATCAATGGAGAAAGACTTTTGCATTCATTGTTACAAGAGATGAATCTTCGATTCTTACTTGCCACGTGCCATTCAGTCGCTTTAAAGTTAGCAATATGATTCCTACAATGAATCAAATCACAAAACTATTTCGAATGATTATTCGTGAAAATTTTGAAGGTAAATATATTAACGGTGTTAAAGTAATCAGTAAGACAATAATAACAACGTTCAGTTAAAAATCCGACAGAGTATAGCTGGAGTTTGTTTTATTAGGTCATATGTATTATTAGTGCTAAACGTCTATATTAACAGCGAATTTGCTGAGTAAAGTATTACTAAAGAAGATGCAGGATTTGTTAAAACAAAACAAGAAACTGCAGCGGCTAGTAGCACAAACACCAGTTATTACGCTATACTACAGAGAGGTGTATATTCCAGATCAGTGCTGAAATTTTAGGCAAAATGCCAGATGGTTTGAAGCAACTCTCTTGCCTGTAACTTACCTGTTGACAAATCTACAGGTATGCCAGTCGACCCACAACTGACAGTATTTATTCGTTACGTTTCCCCTACTGTGAAAGAAGAGACATTAGGCTTAGTGACATTAAAAGAAACAACACGTGGTAATTTCATTTAAAACTTCTTGACATAAGCTTAACAAATGTTGTTGTTCTACTGAATAAACTCGTCAGTGCTGCAATAGATTAAGCATCTGTAATGGCAGCGAAAATATAGGATTATGTGCACGTCTTCTTATTCCTTGCATTGTTCGTCATGAACACCTGGCAGCCAGATACTTCACGTATGAAGCGTATGAATTCTTGCTTTAAACTTGCCAATTTTATGCAGTTTTAAATGAGAAATTTCGGGAATTTTATTGAACAACAAGACCTTTAATATGCCTCTACTGCATATTGAGGTAGCTGCTAATCAGTAAACTTTTGGATAGCCTTGTATATCGTTTGGAACCAATTATAAGTTTTCAATAATTAGTCCCCAACATGAAAATGTCAAATAAATGGAAGATCTGATGTGCCTTATAGAAATAATGAACCAATTACAAAGTTCCAACTGTGCCTTCCAAGCGAAAATACAACAGCTTTCTAAAAATCAAATTCAGCTTTCAAAATAGGCGTTTTTCAAGTAACCTCTATTAATAACTTTCTCATTCAGAATAATTACATTCCCAGGTATATGAAATAAAAGACTACTAACAGGGGGGATTTTAACAAATAAATTGAAAGGGGTTTCTCTAAAATTTCTTAGTCAAGATTGATGATTTGCAGAAGCTGAAAGCTTCTTTCGGTTATCTTAAGTCATTTATGGTTGATGTCCATTTCTCGATCATCTACTTCAATATCCATCTAAAGTGGAAATGAAATTAATGGAATTACACGAGTACCTGAATTTTAAAAAATGAATTACTTACACAAACTACAATTTACTTCTGTAAAGTAGTTCAGAAAATGTCCTGAACTTAATGAAATTAGTTTAGGCTCATCTTAATTTTCAGCGCAACTTTCTGCTGTGAATCGCTCAGCTTTTTAAATCAGTTCGTAAAACTGAAGCGTCGTGGGAACTTAGAAATAAACAACCCAACGGAGCTAACCTTGAGAAACAAATAGGCTGGATCCCCAACGAATCTCAGCCAACATGGAGACACTACAAGACATCTACTAGTACTACACAGTGGATTTATTGCACTGATAATTGTAGAATTATCAACTTTTCATAAAAATAATCTGATTAGGCAGATCTTTTTACGGTGGAACCTAATTTGAATATTTCAAATATTACTATTTGGCATGTTTTTTTTTTTTACATATTTTCTAAAACAAATAGCATTAAAATATGTTTCTTTATCGTGTATTTTATTTTCATCTTTGGAAGTCGATGTTACTGAAATGGAACTTGGCAAACTTTGCATTGATGTTCCCTAACTTGTTACCTCATTAAATAGCTGGTATATATATTTACCTTGTGATCACTGAAATCAGAAACTAAATCATTCAAACAAGCATTTAAAAAATACATAACTAAATAAATATTATTACGTTAATATATTTCTTAGTATACGGCAGCATCTATGTGTTGTTACAGAAGAGTTGTATTCGCAAAAATCTTTCATCCTTTCGGGGAACATAAGAGAAAGAGTTACTCAAGTATTATGATCTGATCCATGTAATCGACAAATTGCCTCACCTAATTTGCTGGCCTTGTATCAAAAGTACAAAGAATTGTTTTTGTATTATGCGCGTGTATGAGTGTGTATGTCATTATTCAGTTTGTTTCAAGATTTCTTGCCAATAGAGAAAGAACCGGTTTCTAACCTAGATCGAGGTTTCCTTCATTGAAATTTCAACATCAACAACAGAGTAATTTGTTTGTAAGTATTATGTATGTATGTATGTAGGTAAGCATGCATGTATATGCAAATTTGTATGTTTTATGTGTGTATTCTCATGTATATAATTACATATCTAGACATGCTCATATATATTTAAATGTTAAACTTCTGGTAAGTTTGACAAATCTTTACAATTCCAGTGATGGATTGGATCTGTAGTCTTCGAATTAGCTTTCTCCTTTCTGGTTTTGAGAAGCCTAATTTCTCAAGATTGGTATTTAGGCAGAGTATTACATATCGCAGGGCCCAATAGTTACATATCGCAGGGCCCAAATATAACATATCGCAGGGCCCCAGGTATAAACCTGAACTTGTAATCTGGATAGAGTAACTAATTTTCACTGATCTCCAGCTTTATGTTATCATCCGCTTGGCAGCTAATTTCCACAACTGTGCTCACTTTCTCTTCTCTATCCCAAATCATTGTATCAGGTATGTATGTATGTATGTATGTATGAATGTATGTATGTATGTATGCATGCATGCATGTATGTATCTAGAGAGAAACTGTTTCATATATATATATATATATATATATATATATATATATATAAGCAATGTTAATTCTCTAAATGAAGTATTAACAGTAACTGCACGATAAAGTGTAGTATATTGCCACTTAAGTGTGGCTGACCCCTAGGGGTGGATGTTACTGTTGCTTTTAGCCCCAGGAGGACATCTCCTCCAGCTGGCTTATCGACACACGACTGTGTCCTGTTTGCCAAGGGTAGTTATCCCTCTCACCAACATCTGCAGCACGAACGGATCCGGATTTCAGGGTTATTTCCCTTCGTCGGCGTCCGATAGCCGCTGACCTTGGTGAGAGAAAAGAAGATATAAGATTGCCAGGTTTTTGTCTCTCTCACCAAGGTCAGCGGCTATCGGACGCCGACGAAGGGAAATAACCCTGAAATCCGGATCCGTTCGTGCTGCAGATGTTGGTGAGAGGGATAACTACCCTTGGCAAACAGGACACAGTCGTGTGTCGATAAGCCAGCTGGAGGAGATGTCCTCCTGGGGCTAAAAGCAACAGTAACATCCACCCCTAGGGGTCAGCCACACTTAAGTGGCAATATACTACACTATATATATATATATATATATATATATATATATATATATATATATATGGTATAAATAGTATAATATAATATATATTAAGTATATTATAACATAGATGACCCGTTAGCAATTAAAATCTAACGGTAAATTAATAAACAAGGTTACAAATAGTACCAGCATTGCATGGTGGAATAAGAGTCAAAAACGACATGAATAGCCACACAAAGCACTAACCTCATGAGTTGATGAAAAGCGAGGTAGCATGCAAAAGCACCTTATCAGAGTTCGAAATCACGTGAAACGGATGTATCTGTTTACTTCATTTTGTGAGTTTATATCACCATAGAAAGGTGCATTTGTTTGCTCTCTGGCTTTTCGTCAACTCATGAGGATAGTGCTTTGTGTGTCCACTCTTTCGTTTATTACTCTTATTTCTAGCAATGCTAGTACTATTTGTATCATTGTTTAGATAGATAGATTGATAGATAGATAGAGAGAGAGAGAGAGAGAGAGAGAGGGGAAGAGAGAGAGAGAGGGAGAGAGAGAGAGAGAGAGAGAGGGTATAGATAGATAGATAGATAGATAGATAGATAGATAGATAGATAGATCTGAATATATGGCCATCAGTGAGAAATAACTTTTAATGAAGTGCAGAGTTATTATAGAATAGTATGGCAGGAAATGACCTGCATCTCACAATTAAACAAATGTATCATATGAGTGTCTATGTCATAGCAACACATTCTTAGCTAACCTTAATGGTCACAATTCATGTATTGTATAAAACATTTATTAAAATGAATGAACGTATATCAGAGCTGACTGTATTACTAACCAAAGGTTATAGTTTAATTAAATTTAGCTCTCGTGATGAATACATAAGAACTAACAGGATTCGTACAAGCGATTTTCATAGTGACAAATGGTATCACATTCTGTTGTATTATATACGAGATAACTTTAGAAGTGCTTCAAGAAACTTCAAGGCACGAGGATATAATTAAAACCAGATAGCATCTATTAAATTGCCTTTTATTTATGTATTCCTGGAATATGTTCGTAGAGAGTGAAGATCAATTAATCTATTTAGTAAAAACAGTACATAAATTTCGTAGAGATACGGCAAGGGAAGTTGTGGTAAAAAGAGGGTAGAAGTGTGATAATGAATTGTGACGGATACACACTTAAATGTGACATATTTTGAGGCATCATGTTCAATCAATGACGGTCAGCAGTTTTGAAGAGAACGGGTTTAGGTGATATTATTGATGTCTTTACATTCTTAACACTATCGAATCCGAAGGAAGGAAAGTAAAGTTGATCGTAGTGGAATTTGAACTGAAATACTGCTAATCTATCACACTTAAGGGCTTTAATAATCCTCTCTACTATAAGCACAAGGCCTGAAGTTTGGAGCAGGGGCTAGTAGATTACATCGACCCCAGTGCTCAACCGGTAATTGTTTCATAGACCCCTAAAGGATAAAAGGTAAAGCCGACTTCAGCAGAATTTGAACTTAAACGTAAAAACAGATCAAATGTTGCTAAGCCTGCTCACCAGCGTACTAACGATTCTGCTAGCTCACCGCTTTTTTTTTTAAATGAAGAACAGATTGGTTGCTTAAAGTAATAGGTTGCAAATACTGTACAAAGAAATCAGGAAAAAGGAAATTAAATCGCGGGTAGCTCTTTTCATGAAGAAAATACGTCAAAGATGTAAAGTTAATGTTTAAATCTAAATTATATGGTACAATTAAGATTAGGCAATAATACGGGGGCCATAAACATTTTCAAAGATACTGCGTGGATACCTGTACAACAGGAAAATTCGAAAACGAAGTCTACATATGTATGTGTGTGTGTGTGTAAACATATACATATGTTTACATTATGAAGAGAGAGAGAGAGAGAGAGAGAGAGAGAGAGAGAGAGAGAGAGAGAGAGAGAGAGAAAGAGAGAAAGAGAGAGAGAGATGGAAGGAGGGAGAAAGAGAAAGTGAGAGAGTACTACGCCCACAAAATGTTGTTAATACAATTTAAATACCCCATCAAAAGAAATTAAAGATTTTAATTAATTGCGAAAAACGAGAAGAATCCGTTATGAAAGAAATAGTCTATAATTTCATTTTGAATGGAATTGAGAATACCAGAATCTTTTAGGAGGGGAAGAATTCAAGTAAAGACATTGAAAAACCAGGAGATTACTTCGTGAAAACAAGAGTAGTGGTAGTTTTGCAGAAAGATATGACAGTTAAACCTTAAATATAATATCAACGTACTGAGCTTTGCCATACTACAAATATATCCGAACAATGAACAAATATGAATTTCTATTTAGAAAAATTACATAACCATGATAATGTAGAACAGTGGTTTCCAAAAATGGTTCCAAAGAATGGTTCTCAACCCTTTTATTTAAATGAGTTTTCCTATGTTTAAAGATTATTTGTGACAAAGTGGATTTAGAAACTGGAGTGAAATTTGTACAAGCATCTTCACCCCAATATAATCAATATAATCAATATAATCAAGACCAGGAATTTCAAAATCCTTTCGGAATTCGTGACTACACTCGTCATAGGTGTTTCAAATTTTGACATAAGGCCAATAGTTTTAGGAGAAAAGGAGCAGTTGATTATCTAGTCCCCATTACTTAACTGCTACTTATTTTATGGGTCCAGAAAAGGATGAAATGCAAAGTCAACTCAGTCGACATTTGAACTCATGACGTAGATGCATAAAAAATGTAAGTATGGATTCCTCCACCTCGCGTTGTAATGATTTTGCCAGCTTGCTGCTTTAAGGTGACCATATAAGAGTATAAAAAATTCCATATTGCTGCAGTGAACAAGAGGTTTGAAGGAATAGGAATGATGAAATTTCAGAATTACAAATTCAAATGGGAGAAGTTATAGCTAAATATGTATTTTCTAAATTACTCTCCAATCGGGAGAGAACCTCTAAATATCGTCTGTAATCGGCGAAGAAAAGAACCAGCCTTAATAGAAATTAACACTTGAAAAAAGAATGCTCTAAAATATCTACTTTATTAGGAAACAGAACATTCAAGAGTTTCAAACATCAAAGTTAAACGACAGATGAAAAAGATTATACAATATTTCAATATTAGAAGTTCTTCCAGCTCTTGACCCCAAGCTGCTGCTGTTGCTGCTACTACAACTACTACTACAACGACGACGACGATGACCGCCACCACCACCACCACCACCACCACCATCACCACTACTTCTACTACAACTAATAATAATAACAATCTTTTCTACTACAGGCACAAGGCCTGAAATTTGGTGAGAAGGAGCCACTCGATTAGATCGACCCCATTACGCAACTGGTACTTTACTTATCGACCCCGAAAGGATGAAAGGCAAAGTCGACCTCGGCGGAATTTTTACTCAGAACGTAGCGACGGGTGAAATACCGCTAAGCATTTTGTCCATTGTGCTAACGATTCGTATTTCTTTATTGCCATCAAGGGGCTAAACACAGAGAGGACAAACAAGGGCATACAAAGGGATTAAGTCGATTAGATTGACCCCAGTGCGTAACTAGTACTTAATTTATCGACCCCGAAATGATGAAAGGCAAAGTCGACCTCGGCGGAATTTGAACTCAGAACGTAACGACAGACGAAATACCGCTTAGCATTCTGTCAGCTCACCGCCATTGTGCTAACGATTCTGCCAGCTCGCTACCTTTGCGTAAAAGTGGACGAAATGCCGCCAAACATTTCACCCAGTGTGCTAAGGGCCCTGCCAGATCACGGCCTTTCAGTAATAACAATAATAATGATTTCAAATTTTTACCTCGGGGGCAGCTGAGGGGAGGGAATTAAGTCGATTACATCAACTTCAATGCGTAACTGGTACTTATTTAATCGACCCCTAAAGGATGAAAGGCAAAGTCGAACTCGGCGGAATTTGAATTCAAGAAGGGAGCAACGGGCGAAATACCTCTAAGCATTTTGTGCAGCGTGCTAACAATTCTGCCAGATCGCCGCCTTTCAATAACATCAGCCACAACAACAACAACAATAACCACAACCACCACTACCACCACTACCACCACCACCACCACCACCACCACCACCACCACTACTACTACTACTACTACTACTACTACTACTACTACTACTACTACTACTACTACTGTAGACACAAGCCTAGCAGTATTGCAAGATGGATATAATCGATACCATGAATCTGTCTAGACAGTAATTTTATTTTACTGACTCCGGAAAGAAGAAAAGGCAAATTTGAACTCGGCGAGATTTCAAGTCACAAAGTAAAACTTTTCGACGCTCTAGTGATTTTGCCAATTCACTGCATTAATAATGATGATCATCATCATAATCGTGATCATTACCATGGTAATAATAATGAAGCTGATTTCGAATGCCCAAGTAGTAATTATTTTATCGACCCTGGAAAGATGAAAAGCGAAGTCAACTGTCGGCGGAATTTGAACTCAGAACATAAAGAGCTGGAAGAAATGCCGCAAAGTATTTTGCTAGGCTTTCATAATAATAATAATAATAATAATTATAATAATAATAATAATTATAATAATAATAATAATTATAATAATAATAATAATAATAATAATGGTGATGATGATGATGTTGATAATGACGTTAATAATAATCATATTAATAATAATTATTATGATTATCATCATTATCATGACGATGATGATGATCATAATTATGATGATCATAATTATTATTATCAGTCAAAACATAATTATTGAATAATTATGATGAATATGCTCATTATTATCTCCTAATTATCTTCTTCGTCATTAATATCGTCAGCATTATAATCATCCTCGTTAAAATGATTTTAATTGTCATCATAATTACGACCATCTCCACTACTAACAGCTGTTGTGGCACCACCATACAGCGAACAAGATCAGCACGTCCAACATCACGATTCTATCATTATCTTAATCATCTTCACCAAACGCCGAGAGCATGTAAATATGTAACAGCCAGAAAGAGAGAAGGAAATTTGCTTTCAACAGAAGATAGCAAGCAAAGCAAGTGCATCTGCTTTTCAAATCTTTTCTATGTTTTTCATTGCTCCAGAATTAATGTTCAATATTTCATTTCTTTATCCTCCCAGCACATATGCACTATTGCTGTTTCGCCAATTCGTTTTGTTTTGCCTTACTTCTGTTCCGAGTGTTTCCCCTTCACTAAGTGTCCCTCTCACCGTTGCTAAGAATTCAAAACATTTTTAATTGTACTATGTAGGCATTATAAATTGTACTATGTAGGCATTATAAAACTTAGTTATTAGAAATGTTACATGTAGTAACAAATCTAGGTGTATGTGCAAATGTAAACGTCAACATATTCATTTTTCTTCAAAATAAAGAGAGAAAATAATCAACTACGAAACGCAAAAGAAGACTGTTTTATAAGAATTCTAAATCCGAAATTAGACTGGAAATATTCAATACTGCTATTTACAACAAGGCCTTCTATATAGAATACCCCTTAGCATATGTATTTAAGAAGCTGTAAACAATGAAATCACTTATGAATTAAGAACATTTCTTTCCAAAAAGGAGAAAATAATCAACTGTCTTTCTCTCCTCTTCTAGATGCTTTTATAGATTTTTTTAAATGTAATAATTTTTTTATTTAACAAAATCTTCCTTGACTCATATATGCATGTGTGTGTGTGTATTGTTTTTGTTTTTTTGTTTTTTCACAGGAGAAAATCCAATCAACAACGTAAGGTTTTGCTTTGCATGTATGTTAGAGACGCCTGCAATGTTGTAGACTTTTTCCTTGTCTTGTGCCATCTTCGATCAAAACAATAACCTTAGCGAGTTTATTATCAGAAATAGAGGATATCGTATAAGTAATTCGAAATTCTCATCTAGAATGTTGTTTTGGATGGGAGGAGTGTTTCCTCTCATTTGCTTGACTTATCTTTCTTTTCTTTTCTCTGCTGTTATTGAAACTCTACTTTGTTTCTAATAAAATTCGAAACGATTCTGTATTGTTTAGTGTAATATATAGTTTGAAATCTGCAATTCAGTTCATTATACTTTGTTGCATTTACGAAAATTATCTTTTTCATGCAATGCAGATGATATGAACAAACAAACAAAAAAAAGAAAACAAATCCCGTCCATGTAAATGTAATAAAATATACTAAATTTTCATTGCATTCGATATCTCAAATCACTGTTTCCATGAGGCAATTGATAATTTTCACAGCC
Source organism: Octopus bimaculoides (assembly GCF_046866305.1). NCBI lineage: Eukaryota > Metazoa > Mollusca > Cephalopoda > Octopoda > Octopodidae > Octopus > Octopus bimaculoides. Next base: position 67,726,203 of record NC_142933.1, read on the forward strand.
GAAATTAAAAGCTGTAGCCGATTCTTTAAACTTATATAAACAGAAACATTTAAATAATACAGGCAGAAACATGCAAATGTTGTATGAATTGTATAAAGTGATAAAGCATCATCTTCATCTTAGCATGCAGAGGGAGAAAACACTTATCTGCAGTTCTGTGAATAGCCACCGGCTACTAATCGTTGATAGGACCGGACTGCAGAGTTCTTGAAGCAATATTCACCTGTATGAATGAGTTTCCCCGGAGAGAAAGATTAAACGTGTTCAGCTTCTTGGATGAAGGTTGATTTGAACTCAAGTATATTTCAAACCATTTTTCCTATATTCTTTTATTCTTTTATTCTGTTACTTGTTTCACACATTTCACTGCGACCATGCTGGAGCACCACATTAAGGGTATTTTTAGTCGAACAAATCGACCCTATTTATTTGTAAGCCTAGAATTTATTCCCTGTTTCTTTTTCCTAACCGCTAGGTTACAGGGACTTAGACACACCAGCATAAGTTGTCAAGTGGTTGTGGTGGTAGTGGGGGGACAGACACAGACGGAAACACAAGCATATATATATATACGACGAGCTTCTTTCAGTTTCCGTCTACCAAATTCACTCACAAGGCTTTGGTCGGCCCAAGGCTATAGTAGAAGACACTTGCCCAAGGTGCCACTCAGTGCTTATTTGTGTTTTTCTTTAGCACTAAGAGTCGATTATTGGTTTCCATAATGTATAAATGATCGAAATCACACCATTCTCCAAAATACGACGCCAGTTCAGTGCAGCTGCAAGGTCAGCATTTTGACGGGAAGGGGCCAGTACATAAATGAACACCTGTACTTGACTGGTACTGTATTTTATCGACCTCTGCGGGATTTGAACTTAGTACGTCAAGAGTGCGAAGAGACGCTGCTAAACATTTTGTACGACATACTAACGATTCTGTCATTTGCCGTCTGAAATATGTTTACATTTAACTTTAAAATAATTGTATTTAAATATGGGTCCATGAGATTCTAGATATCCCATGCAGATGATACTTGCAGTTTCACTTTTTTGCCATGTTTGTTATTCTGACTAATTGAAAGTTTGGGCCCCCATACTAGTTGTCAGTGTTTTTTGAGCTAAACAGAACACATCATCAAATTAGATTTCACGTGGTCCCTTATATCAAAGTAGCCAAGCAGAATGAAGTAGTTTATTTGGACTGTATTGCAGATAGTACACTCTATTTTGAGATCTGTAGTAACAGCTAGGCTGTTTTATTCATGTCATATCTGCCGTTTAGCTGAGTCAGTTTTGTTCCAGTCTCAATAAAAGAGAATCGGTTATATTAAATCATAAAGAATCTTAAAATAAGCAAGAAAGATTTATCCCGACAAACACGCAAGTTATTTGCGTTCATTGTTTGTGGTTGTCATTTATATGGCCATACACATTTGATTGAACAGCTGAAAATTTTCATTGACACGAACATTTGCTACAAACATTATTCAATTGATTTTTCTAAAACATTAAAATATAAGTTACATCTTCTGCACTGACATATAGGTGTGTAATCTTATAAACACATTTATCTAAACTTTGCCTTCATTGATGTTTCAAATTAAAATCTGTAATATTCCATGTCGGAATTATATCTAATGTGAAGCTATATTCATAAAACTTGTGTTGTGCAATTATTATTGCTTTCGTCTGCTATCAGCATACGAAAGGATCACATTTGTTGGTATGAAGAAAACAATGGGAAAAATTATAAGTAAGCAATCATTGTTTCATTCCTATGAACAATATTATATTGTTATGAAAGCTGTATTGATGAGATATAACAATATCGAAAGCATATCTGGGGGAAAATGGGGTTAAAACAAAGCACAATATGGCATGGAAAACTTTATTTGAGCCTTGAAGCTATGTATTATATTGAAAACGAATGCAGATGATACAATACGATTCAAACAACATATATTTTCTTGAAGGTGGTGAATTGGCAGAAACATTAGCACGCGAGGCGAAAAGCTTAGTGGTATTTCGTCTGTCTTTACGTTCTGAGCTCAAATTCCGCCGAACTCTACTTTGCCTTTTATCCTTTCGGAGTCTATAAATTAAGTACCAGTTGCGTGCTGGGTCTCTATCTAATCGACTGGCCCCCTCCCCCAAAATTTCGGGTCTTGTGCCTAGATTAGACATATATATATATATATTTTTTTTGAAAACTGTTTAAATAATTAAATCTTTTCTGGATTTGAACTCACAAACTATACTTTGTATTAAACAAGAAATGATTAATCCTACGCAACCAACCACTATAACTTTTATTTTTAATTTACACACACATGCATGCACACATATATACGTACATACGAAAGTAAAAAGATAATATCATGAAAATTATGGGTAGTGAGTCTACGCTAGTTACTGACAATGCATGTTTGGAGCTCCTCCAATCCAGCCAACTATCATCCTATTGCTCTCACACCTAACATCTATGCAATAAATGAGACAACCATTGATAATGACTGTCTCCATCCACAGCTAGGTCTTTAGAAGGCCTCGCTTTAAAGAAACGTTCAAATGATATCCACGATAGAGTACTGCTACCACATCTAGAGCAGCGTTGCTATTACGTAGAAAGACGTCGTGGACCGCATCCAGAGAAAGGTCACTCTACTAACTGGCATCCCATCACTAACGGATACACACCAGCATATAAACCAGAAGTTAACTATCTCATCCTTCTGGTTTTCTTTTATTACTGTAATAACCAATGTTCCTCAGAGAACATGGCTAGTATCGTACATCTACTATACAGGCATACTCCATCTACTGGTCTCTCGACCCTCATCATTTTGTGTATAATCCTACTTGGTTAACATTGACTACTATGCTAAACCCTTCTACAGAAGATAAGTTATGTCTTTCCCGCAGGTACTAAACAGAGGAGTAAAGTTATCAAGCCTACTAGTCTCAGTGGAAATACAAATGTTATAGGCACTGACCCTTCTTCCAGGCTCTGTATTTGTGTGTTTATGTATTTGTGTGTTTGTTTGTGTATGTATGTGTGTGTGTGTGTGTGTGTGTGACGTATTTGGTGAAAATTACATTAAGTGCATAGGTGGAATATGTTTGATTTATCAGAAGCCGAAGGTTTTAGAGTAACATCTTTAAGTTTCGTGTTATCGATTATTCAAACGGTTGACGCAAGAAAACAGCATAACCGTATATAAGAAAAAATATTCATAAATACATCGAAATGCGGTTAGAACCCGAAGTTTAATTGATTTTCCCGCCAAAAATAAACGTAAGAATATGTCGCACACATATTTATTCAGTTGTCTTGCGCAAAATAAGATTTTACTTATTTTGCGCAAGACAACTGAATATATCTATACACCAGAGTCATAGCAAGTTAGGAGTATGGAGTAGTTGCCTGGACTATAGGGATGAAGGGACTCAAAAGTTTCTCTAGCCTGTAAATTAACGTAAGGCGCCAAAAACACTTTTCCTGCAAGATGCAGAGAAGCTTTGCTACATCACTACCCATGACATGCAAAGGTGGCTGATATTTTCATTTCATCAATATTAATAGAACACATGAAAACCAAGGGGATGACTATTGTTAATAAAGTTACATTTCAACAGAAAACTTTTACTGCATTTTTCGTCATTGTATGACAAGCCTTTGGAGTATGGCAAATCTATCATGTTGCAAATAATTTATTTTACCTGTTAATGGAAGTATCTTCTCAATCAATTTGCAATTGAATCGTCTACGAAAAATTATCAATTCCAATCTTAAAATTGCAAAAGGTTGAAACAGAATCTCATGCTCTTAAGATATAGAAGTATCACACTTCCTGGAGCAATTAATTGAGTAAGGGCATATTCTGGGATCGTTTCGTTTTAAAATTATTAATATCATTATTTAAGCTCCAGATATACTTCGAAAGACAGACTTTCAGTAAATTACTACCTTACTTTTATTTGTAAGATAAGACTCTACTTGTTAGACTAGCTCTTCAAGAAGAAATAGATAAGTACAATTATTAGCATCGTTGCAGTTCCCAATTCTCAGCTCCCTCATATGATTCCACGTCATCAACAAACAATTCCTTGCCAAAAGGAATTAGCAATAAACAACAGAGTTCCTAGCAGACATAATATTTTTAATGTTCAAATGACAAATTTTTACAAAACTTCTACTGAATTTTAAAGTTGTTTTCGAAAGTGATTCAGTCACATTCAGAAGTAAACTACTATATCAAAGTGCATAAACATATAATAGCAATTATCTCTGTCACTGAACCACACCATAACTGATAAAGTAGTACACCACAAAGAGAGACAAGTAGTATTGGCTTCAAATTCTGAGATATGGCCAGCAATTTCGGGAGGTGAGGTTAGTCGATTATATTGCACCAACCAGTGCTCAACTGGTTCTTATTTTATTTCATCGGCTAAAGGATGAACGGCAAAGCTGACCTCAGCAGAATTTCAACTAAGCGTTTTCCCTGGTGTGCTAACGATTCTTACAGCTCGCCGCCTTTAAGGTCGACCGCGGTAGGATTTGAATTGAGAAGTTAACTCTATACTGCTGAGTAACTTATCCGGCGTGTCAACAATTCTGCCAGTTCGCCACCTTCGACCTGTTTAGTATTAAATATGGTGATATCTAAAATATTTTTATTGACACTGCCAACCACAATTTCAAGTAATGCTTAAGTCTCTAAAACAGTAGTTACGTCGTTTACTTCTAAATTAATGGCGTATTAAGTAGCAGAATTTAGTTTCCTATTTAGATATTTGTGATATTGCTGTAAAGATGTTTATGACATGTCCGGTTGTGACTTTCAGGTATATTTTTAGTTTTAACCATAGAAATATGAATGTGCTGGGAACATTTAGAGTTCGTAGCTCCTTTGTGTAATATACCTCGATAATTCTAGCACGATTCATTTTGAAGAATATCATATTAAGAAGATCTGATGTGAACGTTTCGAGTGCATCGCTCCTTGGAGGAACATTTTCGAAATCTGAATCCAAATATTTTTTTTGTTTTTTTAATAAATGCTAAACATGCCCTTTATCTCAAACTATGCATTTCCTCTTCGTTTTTTTTTTTCCCCGGTAAGACATTTAATGTAATTCCTTCTGATCGATATCAGAATATTATTACAGAAAAGATTAGAGTTTTGTGCTTCGCTTGATACCTTTTGTTTGTCGAGAGATCTGAACAACTTATAGAATAATATTTGGATGTGTGAAAAATCTATGTTTATAGAGAAGAATTACACTATACATAAAGAATATTTTATAAGAAGCTGAAAGTTCCAGAATCATTTTACATGTTTTCTCTGCAACTCATGAAATTTTCATAAATAATTATATTTTGATACGATTATGCATATTTTTGTGTATATATATTGCTACACTGCTTCTCGACTTCACATCATTCACTAATCGGCAACAACTTGTTAAAATTTCACACTCAAATGTGTAATGTGTGCGTGCTTGTACATATCCATATATCTGTATGTTTTCATGTATGTATGTATATATGTATGTGTGTATGTATGTGTGTATATATATATATATATATATATATATATATATATATATATATACATACACGCATATATGTGTATGTGTGTCTAAGTGCGTGCATGTATGGGCGTCAGTGCACGTGCGTGTCCGTGTGTCTTTATGTGTATATATATTAATATATGTATGTATATGTGAGTGTATGTGTGCATATATTATCTATGTGGTAATATGCTTGAAGATGATTTTGGGACGTATGTTTCGTGCTATTAATTTTTTCTTCATCTCTTTCATCTTATACTTATTTTTACTCAACTGATATCGATTTTTTATGTACCATAAGTGCGATATTGTTCTGTGGAGATGTTTAAATCGATTGTCTGCAAACATTTGGGTTAAACTATAGAAGTAACTCTTCCTAGAGAAGACAGTGATAAAAAGTTCACGAAAGATTGCGAGGATAAGAGGATGAGACACAAATGGAGTGATTGGAAGGAAAATTTAGAATATAATCCAAAAAGAGAGAGGGTCAGCTACTTCAAGTAGTATTACTTTATGAGTAATAATGACAGACGTGTGTTAATATTCTTGTCTCAAAACTTTCTTTGAGTAATAGCAAAAGAAAGAGAATGAAAGAGAGAAAGAGAAAATGTGACATCAGGAATTGAAAGAGAGAAAACATGAGTCACAGAGTTCTTGAGGTAGACAAGTGAAAGAAAGAAGTGTTTTCTACTAGGTAGGTATATTCTTTTCTATTCTAGGCACAAGGCCCGAAATTTTGGGAGAGGGGGGCCAGTCGATTAGATCGATCCCAGTACGCAAATGATACTTAATTTATCAATCTCGAAGGGATGAAAGGCAAAGTCGACTTTCGGCGGAATTTGAAATCAGAACATAAAACAGACGAAATACTGCTAAGCATTTCGCCCGGGTGCTAACGTTTCTTATTTCTTTATTGCCCACAAAGGGCTAAACATAGAGGGGACGAAAAAGGGATTAAGTCGATTACATGGACTCCAGTGCGTAACTGGTACTTAATTTATCGACCCCGAAAGGATAAAAGGCAAAGTCGACCGCAGCAGAATTTGAACTCAGAACGTAACGGCAGACGAAATACCGGTAAGCATTTCGTCCGGCGTGCTAACATTTCTGCCAGCTCGCCGCCTTAGTACGTTTCGTACGCGTAAACATTTAACTATATATGCACGTATACAAATATATATATGTGTGTGTGTGTGTGTGTATGTGTGTGTGTGTGTGTGTGTGTGTGTGTGTACGTGTGTTTGTGTGTGTCTGTGTGTCTGTGTATTTAAATGTCTACCAAATATTTAGGTAAAATAAGTATTGTAACTGTTACCAAACTAGCAAAGTTGTTTATACTTTGTTTAAATATAAGGACTTTCGTATAGGTGATACAATTTTGGGTGCATATTAATTGAAATAAGAGCCATGACGCAATCCTATATAATAATAAAACTCGATTATTATCCTATGCACATTTCGATGCAAGATCCCGACTCACTCTTGTCTGAGATAAGAAATTAAGGCCTTCCATCTCTTCAGGGCCAAGTTACATTAATTCACAACAGACAACATTATTATTTGTCTGCAATGTCTACTGTCTGATCATTCTTATCAAAGAAAAATGTTTTCCACCACATTCTGTTGATAAACGAATGTGTTTACCGAATTAGTTGTTTGATATTGCAGACAAATAATAATGTTGTCTGTTATGAATTCATGTAACTTGGTCCTGAAGAGATGGAAGGTCCTAATTTCTTATCTCAGACAAGAGTGAGTCGGGATCTTGCATCGAAATGCGCGTAGGATAATAAGCAAGTTTTATTAATATATAGGATTGCGTCATGGGTCTTATATATATATATATATATATATATATATATATATATATATGTATATATATATATATATATATATATATATATATATATATATATATATATATATATATATATATGTATATATATATATATATATATATATATATATATATATATATATATATATATATATATATATATATATATATATATATATATATATATATATATATATATATATATATATATATATATATATATATATATATATATATATATATATATATATATTTTTATATATATATATATATATATATATATATATATATATATATATATATATATATATATATATATATATATATATATATATATATAGATATAGTTGCGGGAGTAGCTGTGTGGTAAGTAGCTTGCCTACCAACCACATGGTTCTGGGTTCAGTCCAACTGCGGGGCACTATAGGCAAGTGTCTTCTACTATAGCTTCGGGTCGACCAAAGCCTTGTGAGTGGATTTGGTAGAAGGAAGCTGAAAGAAGGTCGTCGTATATATGTATATATATATATATATATATATGTGTGTGTGTGAGTGTGTGCGTGCGCGTGTGTGTGTGTGTTTGTGTGAAGTCGCATGACTCAGTGGTTTGAGCGTCGAGCTTACGATTGTGAGGGTGTGAGTTCGAATCCCGGACCGGGCTGCGTGTTGAGTTCTTGAACTCGATATTAGGATTCCACATAAATTGAAAGATATTCACTTAACACAACGAATGAATATTTGCGATATGCATCTCAAACCCAATGCAATCGACCTTTTTTCAAACGAATCATCACTGGTGATGAAAAAATGGACTCTATACAATAACATCAATCGAAAATGATCATGGTCTAGGCGTGCTGAACCAGCACAAACCACATCGAAATCTGAATTGCATCAAAAAAGATCATGCTCTCAGTTGGGTGGGATCACAAAGGTGTTGTATATTTTGAGCTGCTTCCAAGAAACCAAACGATCAATTCAGATGTTTACTGTGAATAACTAATGAAACTGGAGGAAGCAATCGAAGAAAAACGGTTAGAATTGGTAAATCGTAAAGGAATCGTGCTCCACCATGACAACGCTAGACCACACACGTCTTTGTTAACTCGCGAAAAATTATTGGAGCTTGATTGGGAAGTGATGTCACATCCACCATATACACCTGACCTTTCGCCATCAAAGTGCCATCTATTTCGAAGTTTTCAAAATTCCTTGAATGGTAAAACTTTCAATAATGATGGTGATCTGAAATCGCACTTGCTTCAGTTTTTGGCTGATAAGGACCAGGAGTTCTATAAGTGCAGAATCATGAAGTTGCCAGAAAGATGGTAATATGTTATCGAACAAAATGGAAAATATATAATTGATTAAAGTTCGTTGACTTTTATTTCAATGACTTTTATTTCACACTAAAAAATCGAAATTACTTTCTTGCCAACCTAATAAATGCTCAGAATATAAGGAGGTGTAAGTATTAAAAAATATGCGTTTGAGTAGCATAAAATTAAACTGGTAAAAATATATTAGAAGAGCAAAAATACGAAATGTTTGATGCCGCTTATTTGTGATATGATAAGAACATGGAGAAAAAATTAACAAAACCAAAAAAATGAAAGAAAATTTTAGAGGTATTTTAATCAGATTCTGCCATGTCATTTGGTGTCACCATAAAATCTCATGTAAGACAGATAATGCTACATTTATTTGGCTATTAATGTTGTTATTTACTGCTTCAATAGATCTGGTGGCTCTCTGTGTTGGTTGTGAGTCGTTGAAAATCTAGCCGATATATTGTTGAGCCGGAAACAATTAGTTCTATCAGGTATTCATGGATAGCGATCTTTCGGTGCTTTGACTTTAAAAATTTCAACATTAAGAACTTCAGCTATAATTTCTGAAGTGAAATTTGCCATCAGTGTATGGGTGTTTAGTATAGGAATATTTCTTTAATTTCGCAAAACTAGCTTCTTTCGTTGTATCGGTTTCTTTATTGTGCATCGTATACATTGTGTGTTGCCTATTTCGAAAATATTTAAGCTAAGTTATAACAAGTTTAGCTTGCTTTCCTCTTAATTGTGATTTATGTTTATGTTTTATTTGTTTTTTCATACATTTTTGATAGTTTGATTCCATTTTCGTCTATAACCTTTTTTTTTTACATGCAAATAAAACTTGTTTCCAAAGTGTACTTCTTAGTGCCGCCGCCGCCACCACCACCACCACCACCAAGTTCATGTATGTATAATTTACATTAAATCAAAGTGCATTCGTATTCGAAACTTTTAAGATTTTCCACCATTTCATAGATGCTTTAAAAATATTTCACTTAATATTCGATCTTACCTGTAAATATGTAAGATATAAAAAAAAATGGTGAGTGATAAGGTAAGTGATTTACTGTAAGGTATTTCAATCATTTGTTTTTTTTTGTTTTCATTCCATATTTGTGGGAAAAAAATTAATAACAAGAAAAGCAGTGGGAAAGAATTGGTGACTGTTTGAGATTTATTGAAATAACGTTTGGTATGATGAACGACTCCAGACATGTCGTGTCACATTTTAATGGTGATGAGGCAGCCTAGATTCAGAGACAGTTCAGTTGTGACTGTTTCGTTTCTATGTTGCTTTCTTTTTCTTTTCGTGCATATTCGAGGGACTTGATTTTTTGTTGATTTTTGTGAATATTCGGGGGGGTTCGTTTTACAAATGTACATTTTTTAGTTGGTAGAGAAATTTGACTAATATTTGTAACATGTTGAACTAACACACAGTGTTGGCTAGGTACAGGATCAGCGCCCGAATGTGAGAAGCCGAAGCAAAATAATCCTATAGGCACTGGGCCTGAAAGTTTGCAGTAGGATGTTAGTCGATTACATCGACCCTATTGCTCGGCTAGTACTTCTTTTATCAACCCCGGGAGGATGAAAGGCAAAGTCCACCACGGCGGCATTTGATCTCAGAAGGAAAGACGTAAGGATTTTTTCGGAGTGCTAACGATTCTGCTGGCTCGCTACCGCTAAAGCAAAATAATAAAAATTGAAAATTGTTTTGCTGAAAATCTAAACTATAAATGTGTTGCGTAATAATAGCAGTATAAATTTAAAATATGAAGCCCTGTAACAGTTTTAACATAGCAGAATATATTCATAAAAAAAAAAAACGTCCCGGTTTTTACTATAGATTCAGAAAAAAAATCGATTTAAACTGTAAGTTTGGCATACAAATTATGCCAAATAAAATAAAGAACACGGATTTCAGTATATTCACAGCACTAATGTACAAACATGAATGCGGTAGGGTCAAGATTAAGCTACTTTTTCCTCTGGCGCCCCCAGATGATTAAACCCCAACCGTGACGTCAGTCTTCTGAAATTCCTGTGAAACACACCCCAATATAAAATCTTTTCACTCGTTTCTTTAATTTTTTTCCTCCCTATTGAAGAACAAAAATCTCATTTAAAGCTAGCATTAAAATTATGTTTTATATTCTCGAATTATTTTAGTAATATGCATTGCAGATGCATTCAAAACACGGTATAGTTATTCTCTGAAAACTGACAGTCTACTGAGCTTCACCGTTAGCTGACCATAAATATCCTATACATTATGACACGCGCGTGTGTGCATGCATGCGCGTGTGCATGATTATCATTACTTTACGACTGTTATTCCTTGTAGGTGCAGGCTAAATGGGACTTATCTAGCAGTGCTGCGCCACTGTATGCAATTCATTGTAATTTCCTCCGTGCCGTACAACTTTATAAGAGGAATTGAAGTGGTTATAAGTAGCATTATTAATCCAGGCCCAACCTGACACTTCAGATACTTCCATATCTTCTTCCGTCTTTCTGTTTTGTAGTTTCTTCCAGTTGCACAAGCTCATTCCCCCGAGGAGGCCTAACGTCACGAGTGAACCAATTACCCGCAATATGTTGCGAGATGCCGTGCTTTACAAGACCCATCGAAAACGTGCTAGCGTAGAATAGCATAATGAAAAGGATACACAGACACATACACACGCATACATAAAAACACACGATCTCACACACATGCACGCGCACGGACACACGCGCGCGCATGAACATATTCATGTATATACCATTGAGTAAGATATGATGATGATCAACTAAATTACCTTCTTTACACACGACACACAATTCCTCTGGATGGAGTTTTTCTCTCAAGTCATTTATGCCTCATCGGTCATGCATACTAACATTACATATCCAGTACAATTTACTTGCTTCACTTATTTCCAACCAGAGCATTCGATATTATTCAATATGCATATGTAACAATCAAACAATATTGATCTTTCTACACACACGTCACGAATCCGCCTCTCTCAGAAAGAGATAATCGCCTTCTTGCTAGCAGAAGTAACAACACTTTGAAATTTTCCCAAGCCTTGTTTATCCTGATTACAATTTATATTTTTAGCTAAGTAAATTCTTACCCAGTGACCGATATTATAAACTACATCTAAAAGCTTTCCAGGTATTTGAAAGAATTTAATTCTGGGAGGACTCATTCCTAAATAATACTGTCCACGTGGTTCATACGAAGATTTCTTTCGGCCTGCCTGTGATTCCATAGTGTTGCTGGTGTACCCTTAGACTTCATTGAGTACACCATATGGAATCTGATCTATTTCTTTTTGGTCTTTCAGGCATAAATTGAAAATAATGATTATTTGTACCAGTTTGTTCCAAATACAGCATTCCTTTGATGAGTTATACGTCTTTTTCTAAATTTATACAAATGAAGAAAACTCACACACACATTCACATACAGATATATGTGTGCATACACACACACACACATGCACACACAGCTTAATTTAATTCGTCCTTACTCGAAAGACACCTGCTGTTATGTCCTGTTATTTGTATTTGTGTAACGTTTCTCTGTTTTTTTTTATTTCTGTCCTTGTTTTCGTATACATCCGTTGCTTTCTTCCAAGGAATGTAATGTTCTTAGCTTTTATTTTTCTTTGGGGCTGGCCAGATTGGAGCAATCTCGAGTATAACCAGCCGAAATTGCAAAGATAATCTGGAACTCGACTAAGGATAGAAAACTCCGAATGAAGCGTCCTTGTTTTCCTTGTATCGTCTGTCTGGATATTTTGTTGTCTCTTTTTTGTTTCACCTAACTGTCTGGATGTTTTGCATTCTTGTCCCATTTTTGTATTTTATATATATATATATATATATATATATATATATATATATATATATATATATATATATATATATATATATGTATATTAATAATGATTTCAAATTTTGGCACGAGGCCACCAATTTCGAGGCGGGTACTTATTTTATCGACCCCGAAACGATGAAAGGCAAAGTCAACCTCGGCAGAATTTGATCGCAGAACGTGAAAACGGACAAAATACTGTAAAGAATTGTGCCCGGCATATCTATATATACATATTGATAATAACACACATATATACATATACACACTAACATAAAGATTCTTAACTATACACTCATTCATACCTGTCCACATATATATTAGGTCGACAACAAACACTAAAAATTCATATACATACGCACCTGTACAATGTATAATTTGCACAACTCCCGTATTGCTCTTTACGTATAAAGCCTCATACTTTCTGTGCCACTTCCAGTGCTTCTACTTCGCTATTATCAACATGAGCTTAAGCAGAACAACACGTTTTTTTCTCCGTCACCACCTTTTTATTTTCTGCCTCTAAGCATTTTTAACTGCCTAACTTTCTAAAGAAGTGCTAAAGCTCAAAACATCAAAACACTTCTCAATGTTGTATTCAGCATTACTAATAATAACATTGTGTCTTCACACTGCCTTCAATGCGTTTGGAAACAGACAAAGTTCTTTAATACTTCAAAGGTTGACACTTCCAAGAAATTTCAACTGGAGGGCAGGATTCAAAATCACAAGACCAGGGTATAGGACACGCGTGTGCATGTACACCTATATGTGTGTGTTATGTGTGTTTGTTTGTTTGTGTGTGTGTGTGTGTGTGTGTGTGTGTGTGTGTGTGTGTGTGTTTGTGTGTGTGTGTAGATCAATTGCTTGCTAGCCAGCTAGATAAATAGATAGAGAGAGAGATACATATGGATGGATGGATTGATATGTATTCGTGTGTGCGCCTGCACGCATATACTTGTGATGTTGTACTGTCGGTATAAGGAGGTTCTGTTGCATGAGACACAGTGGTTGGATGTATAGAGTAATATAATAGTTTATTGTAAGCATTTGATGAGCTTTGATTGGTTTCGAAACAGTTCTAAACTTCATAATTACGGTGTTTGTTGGATGCTGTGATGCATGGATGTCGGAAATGCTTATATTAGCTGAGTTTCAATTATATGCATATATTTGAGATTCTACTGATGTTCAGTTAGAGAAACAATCGAAGTTTTGTAATAACTTACTTTATTTATACTCGTGCTTATTAAGAAAGTAAACAAAGTAACTCCAAGACAAAAGTGAAATCAAATCCAAATAGGTAAAATATAATTCTTTCAAAAATAGAGGTAATTTATATATTGTAATTTAGAATTATGATTCGTGTGCTGAAAAGTTGTTTACGCATTGAAGCTGCTATTTGTGCTTATATCATGCCTGTTGTGAATTTAGCGATTTTCATTGTTTTTTTTGTTGCTAAACATAGAGTAAATGGAAATAGCAAGCTTATTAAAAGGCGTATAATTTATATATGTTCTCCGACTGAATAATTATGTTCATTATTAGCTCCAGTTTGAAGAATACTCTAGTAGGTTGATGGTTTTATCAGAAAGATCAAATAGTTCTTTGATCAAAGAGATCAACCACTTCATCTATTTGCATAAGAGACCGTTGATAATATTCTGAATGAAATAATATATAATACTATGTAGAAATCAATACAATTTTAGAAAATAAAATTCTGAATTAGGAAATTATAGCGATCGATTACATTTAATCATGATATAGATATGTCACTGATTTCTCACATTGGAACAAGGTCATAAAAGTGTTGGTAGATAGGTATGTTGTTGATAGTATATACGATTGAATCATCGCTGATACATATTTGGTACTTAATTGGGTTTTTTAGAAAGAGAAGAAAATAATAAGCTAACGTGATTTCAACCAAAAATGTAAAGGCATGAAATTAAAATGCCAAGCAAACTTTAGTCTGGGATACTATCGATTCCATACTATCATTCAGGCAAAACCAACTCTCTAATCTTGCCAGCCATATTATTACTTCCCCATTTCAGGGCTCACACGAACTACTACTCAGAACTTCAGCCTCCTGGAGTTCACTTCTACACATGTATTTGCTGTTGGTATCGAATTCCAAATGACATCAGTTTCAAAGAAGCCGCAAAGACCTTGGACTTTTCGCATACCTTAAGACAAAGATAATAAACATATAAATAATAGAAAAGCTTTCATTACCCCACCTTCCCTTTACACGGCAGCAATCGAATTTATCGTCTCTCTACCTCTTGTGCAAATAGTCCAACGGTTAACATTATAGTGAGCTTTATGGCGGCGAGCTGGCGGAATTGTTAGCACGCCAGGCAAAATGCATAGCGGCATTTCGCCCATCGTTACAATCAGAGTTCAAATTCCGCCAAGGTCGAATTTGCTTTTCATCTTTTCAGGGTTGATAAAATAAGTATCAGTCGAGCACTGAGGTTGATGCAATCGACTTAGACCCGCCACCAAAATTCCTGGCATTGTGCCAAAATTTGAAATCAATGTTACAGTGAGCGTAGCGATAGCTTAAGTAACATGAGTAGATGGCTCGAGTGCTTCATGAACTTCTACCGTCTTATATTTCATCCTTTGAATATAATTACCAAGTATATAATAGTTGAAATTATAGGACAGTTTTTCTTATAAGATAGTGATGCTAATAATACCAACCAACGATTCTTTTGCATGAAAATGTTTTATAGAATTTAAGACATCTTTGGTGGAACAACTTTTGTAAAAGTTTCTTGAAATCGCAATTAAAAGTCATAATTATGATGGTTAATAACATTAAGAAAACATTGTTCTGTTGATCGTCGAGAAAACATTAAGAAACAGAAATAACTGAAATTAGTTATTTATTTTACGTTATAAATATAAAAATTAAGCATATTATAAAACAATGTAAAATTGACTGTCTCGTTTAGTTATGTAGAATCAAATTAGAAGCAATGTGGGAAATATATTAGATAGCATTTCATAGAAACTATGTGATATAACTAATATGATATCGTTCATTAATTTGTAATTTTTATTTTACTATGTCTGTGCACATTCCTAATGACATGTGGATATATTGGTAAATGTATTTATATACGCACAAATATACCGTGAGAACGTGAATATAGATGCCAGTTTCATGCAAGTTAAACATTAGCCACAATTTTACTATCAATTCCTATCTATAACAGACTGAAAAACTTAAGAGCGCTAATAATTCTGGTTTCATGTACCACATATCTCGAAGTTATTCATCGTGTGCATTTGTATAAATATGTAATGAGTTCTCTCTTACATGGAGATAATAGTACATTGTATAAACTACTCCCCACCACATACACACACATGTATATATATATATGGCAAAACATCTATGTCCATCACTCCTGAACGGAAATAGAGGTGAGTAATCTCACCTGTCCATGACTTTCACATGTTTTAACCCCTGGTGCTTTGAGAGAGTATCCTCTACTTTGACAAATCGCAGTCTATCTGCAAATACACAGGTAGCCTACGTGAAGTAACTACGGTTCATATATAAATATAATATATATGTGTGTGCTTCTGTGTGTGTGTGTGTGTGTGTGTGTATGTATATATGCACTTACATACATACATGTGTACATACATGCAAGGATGCCTGCATACATACAATCATACATACATATATACGCCGATGTCTATCATCGGAGCAAATAAGTATTGTCCAGGAACCTAATATCCGAATTTTTTATGAAGTTCTCTGGGGTGTTTGATCTATAGAGCCCCACCACCATCACAACCAACACATCTTCTGCTGTGGTCGAACAAATATTATGAAATATATTCATGAAGAGGATATTTAAAACACACAAGCTTAATGATATGTTTTATCTTTTGCTTGTTTCAGTTACTGGACTGCGGCCATGCAGGGGCACCGCCGTGAAGGGATTTAGTCAAGCAAATCGTCCCCAGTATTTTTTTAAAGTCTAGTACTTATTCTCTTAGCCTCTTTCGCTGAACCGCTAGGTTACGGAGCTGCAAACAAACACCGATTGTCAAGTGATTTTGGGAGACAAACACCAGAGCAAACACACACACACACACACACACACACACACACATACACACACACACACACACACACACACACACACACACACACGACGGATTTCTTTCAGTTTACACTCACAGGGCTTTGTTCGGCCCGAGGTTACGGTAGAAATAAAACACTTGCCCAAGATAACACACAGTGTGTCCGAAGCTGTTTCATTGGGAAGCAAGCCTCTTACTACACAGTTACGCCTGTCAACTACTCCTGCATTTCCAACAAACGGCTCACTTCTATAAGGTTGCCTGACACTTGATTCAAACATATTCAAACTCCCCACACTTGTTACGTGTAGAGTACAGAGTTATTCAGTTATCAGTAGTTTTGTAGTATCTCTCCTTCAACAGTGGTGTCATTATCTTTCATTGAATTTGACTATTCTGGTTGTATATTAATGTGCGAATTATTGCAGAACAACGGCGTCTAAATCACAGATTGGCATTATCATTTCTCTTAGTAGCAACTTCTTAAGTATTGTTAGATTTTAGCTGAACGTTGACACGTTGCAATAATCCGTGTTGGACAAATTGGATCTCTGACCAAATTTTCATTCTAATTATAACCAAATTCTATTTCATTAATTCAATTCACTCATTAAAATCCAGGATAAAATCGTTAATATCACTTAACCACATGTGTAATATCCATGAAATAAATCTCTATTGCCTTTATAGCCATAGCACAAAAGATAACAAAAGCCAAAAAAATTTGGACTAGATATTTTAAGATATACAGTTTACATTATAATCTTTATAGTAAGATAAAGTCTTGGTGCAACGCAAATTAACACGAACAATTTAGAGATATTATTAGAGATACTACTACTACTACTACAAGATGGGGAATATATGTCAGAGTTCGCTTATATCCTAAAAACTGAATGAAAACTTCGAGAAAACTGTCTTTGATATATTGTGTCCACCCCACCCCCCACATACATACCCAGATAAGTCTTGATAGGAATACTTTTAATCAGATATGTCCTCTGTTAGAGCTGATCTGCTGTTAAACAATAACAAAAGTTAGACGTCTGAGTGAAAAGCGATAAATCTCAGACTCCAGAAAATAAAATCGTTTAGTAGTAGTTAGATTCATAAAACTACTACTAAAACTAAAAGAAACTAATTGTGTGAAAACAATTTGTAGAAATGGAAACAAATAATTAAATAAATAATTTATTTGAAAATATTTTCTAAATATTTTCAAATATCTTATTTATTAATCAAGGAGAATGCTTTTCAAAAATATTATTAATAAATACTTTATTAGAAATCTGTATTGAATAATAATTTTTGGCAAATATTTTTAAAGATGGTGTTTAGAAAGAATGCGATAAATTTGTCATTTAAATAAGCAAATAGAATTGCAGTTAAAATTTCCAGAATGAATATTTGACGAATTTTAACTGCAATGGATTTCAATAGTCTCCAGCATATACATAATAGTAAAAAAAGGAATAAACAGAAGTAACATTGATGGTTTAGAAAATAGGGTAGGAAAGTTTCCTTACCCCTGTGAATTGTGTGTTATGAACGTACATTGTCTAAATGAAAGAGGTGTTTTCCGACGACAAGAAAGAATAATGATCAGAAATTCCAGTTTGAATCTGCCAGGAAGTATTTCGAATTGAATCGTCACGTCATTGATGGTCTACCGTTTTTATTTGTTTTTTTTTTTTGTTTTTTCGTGAAAGACAAAATTTTCTTTATGCTGGTCTTCATTATTGAATATATATTTAATTAAGCTAACATGGAAGGTTTATACGTAGGGCTTAGACTTGCTAAATATAACATGATTAAATATACCTAAGGGAAACAAGTGGGCTATGAATATCCTTACTTTTTTCTTTTATATGTCTATGAGTACTGTCTAATTTTAAGACGGCAGAATGTAATTTAAAATACATTTGGCACCTGTTTAAGCGTCTTCTCTGTAAGATGCCTCTCTGAAAAGGGAAGAGTACATTCGATAATATAATTCCAGATAGTTCTAGAGACACTACAGCTGGGTTAAAGGACGGGTGTAGGAGACAGTTAGATCGTCTGTAATTGCAAGTCTATTCACACTGGGCTGACTGCAGCTATAAAGCAAAAATAATAACATCAATCTCACTCGACTTCTCTGAATTAGCAGCCAAATTACCTTCTATCTTATAGAAGTACAGGACATATTAGATAATGTAGTCCCACATACTCTTAGAAAAGAGGTGATATTTTAATCTGGAATGCGTTTAACATTAGTCGACTAGATCGAGTAAAGAATAGTTACAAAAATTAAAATTTGATAAATCAAATTATAATGAAATGAATTAGGTTTGAATTATTATTTCAAAATAATGAAAATATGTTTACTGAATATTAACGTGTTTTAACTAAAAACTGCAACTAATTTTCTAATTTTCCCCTGCACCCCATTATTCTTCCCACAATGCGTCTTATTATAAATATATATCTACATCTACTTGTAAGTGAAGTCGCATGGCTTAGGGGTATTCGGCTCACGAGTGTACGATTCCTTATTTATGAGAAGACAATAAAGAGTTTGCGTCCATATAATTCTTTCTTTACCAAGGTGCTGGAAAAAATTTAAGCATTTTATTACAAGTGAAAATATGTCGATTTCCTCCTTGGCCCCTTACTGCCTCACCCCAAGGAGAGGCCTACCATAAGGAGAAAAACTAGATGATAGCCATCTATGTAATGTTCACTGCCACCGTTGCTTCCAATAGGCAGTAATATTAAACGGGTGAGAGAAAATGAAGGGTACTAGGCAATGAACGCCTTGCAAAAAAGGTAACAGAACAGAACATGCATATTCCTGTTACCCTTCGCCATCTGTGGCTATTCCATTCTTCAAAACATATGCTATCTATTTTTCTACT
Source organism: Octopus bimaculoides (assembly GCF_046866305.1). Taxonomy (NCBI): domain Eukaryota; kingdom Metazoa; phylum Mollusca; class Cephalopoda; order Octopoda; family Octopodidae; genus Octopus; species Octopus bimaculoides. Next base: position 67,745,831 of record NC_142933.1, read on the forward strand.
GATGCGTTACAAATACTTTTAAATCTGCGCTGTATGGTATTTTTATCATGTTAGAAGAAGAAGAAGAAGAAGAAGAAGAAGAAGAAGAAGAAGAAGAAGAAGAAGAAGAAGAAGAAGAAGAAGAAGAAGATGGTGATGATGATGATGATGATGATTATTATTATTATTATTATTATTATTATTATTATTATTATTATTATTATTATACCATTTTAAAAGAAATTCGAGGTAACATGAAGTATCTTTATGCATAATGTCTTAGAATGAAAGTCGGGTCCTTGACATAAGTGAGTAATCATGTAGGAGCAGAAGAAAGATGCTTTCCATTTAAATATATATATAAATAAGGATGATATTTTATAAGCTGAAAGCTTATAAGCAATCACTGTGTATTGACTAAAGAAAATAGTCTAATATTGGGGCATATAAGCCCTCCACGGAAAAAAAAATGTGTTTTCTGTACGCGTTTGACTCGAGCCCACTTTTTCATGTCGCGTGTTTATATGCGTCCATATAATTCTATTTTCTTCATCATGATGTTGGTTAAAACTCAAACATTTTATTAAAAGTGAAAATGTGTCAATTGCTTCCTTGAATCCTTGCAACATCACCACTTCTGAAATCATCTCACACAAATATATATATATACCAAGGGTGATAAATTGAATATTAATTTCAATTTAAAACCAGTGGTCTAGCATATAAAAAATCTGATAATTCAGAAAAATTGTATTACATGCGCATAAGAAGGGATGACCACTAGGTGGACATCCAATATGCTTGAAAGAGATCATCAACGACCCAACCACAAAAGAAAAATCATACTCTCCAGAAAAAAGTCAGCAAAAATACCAGAGCTTAGGCGGGCAGGACAAAATGAAAAATATAGAAAAAGTAAAGAATTAATTGTGTACCGGTTTCCCCATCAAATCTTTTACTTATGTAAAATCATCTGTGGTTCGTCAGCACAATCGTTCTAAAGTCAATATAATTTGCAGAACAAATTATATTGGTTATACATATATATATATATATATATATATATATATATATATATATATATATATATATATATATACTTTATTTAAAAGCAGCAGAAATATAACAAAAAAAACCGTTACTCTGAGTTTCACGTTCCCGTTCATCGGACAGTTTTGTCCGATGAACGGGAACGTGAAACTCAGAGTAACGGTTTTTTTGTTATATTTCTGCTGCTTTTAAATAAAGCATATTACTCTACCTCTGGTATTTGAGTACTCTTTTTTCCACCTTGTTGCACATTTCATGTGCTTACTCCGGTATATATATATATATATATATATATATATATATATATATATATATATATATATATATAAATTCATAAGAGTGGTACAACAAGGCACCGATAATTATATATATATATTCTCTTGGTTCCCTGAATTTAAAAAAATGTTACCTTGTTCAGTTAAATCACACTGCTTTGTTATACGAATAATTTTTTCTTCCAATGTATATTTGGAGTTTTCTAAGAGTCATTCCTTGCAAATAGGTACGTCTCACATCAACGTTTCGAGATATTGAAGAACATCGTTATTTACAAGAGACAAAGTGGAAATGTTATCAACATTGAAACATTACACAAAACATATACAGTCACGGTTGTCTTTCTACTGCGTTTCACTTCTTAATGACCAACAGCAGTTAGACATCATTGTGGTGTTGCAGTTATCTGTCTTTTCCCCATTTATTTGCTCTCTTGATGGGATTTTTCACTTTGTATATCACAAAAATAACTGAGATTTCGAGAAGCGTAAGTGAAATGGGCGTCAAAATGTATTTTCAATACCATATTACATCTTATATCGGCGTAGGGTCTTTGTGTTTTCCAAGAAAGTTATATAAGATACTTTTGAATGAAATCCATGGCTCAAACTCACATACGGTCATGGATGCCAGATTTCTTAATTGTGGCTCTAAGAAACTGCCTTTTTAAAATATTTCTTGTTTAAATTGCTTTGTAGATGCTTGGAAGAATTTTTATTTTTGTCAAAACCCTTAACATACTCTTGCACACGGTTTATCAAAAGGAGGTAACAATACATTGTATGAATCACTTGTTCTGAAGCGATGCTTTTGTTTTCAATTCGAGTTTAAAATATGTCTTTTTCGTCCTAATTCTCCTTATCTTTGCTATACCAAGCACACAAAAAAATGGCATTTAGTATCTACAATCTATTGGCCGGGGAGCAGAGCAAAATCTTTAAGCGTCCACACGCAACCCAATAGTGGTCGTTAAAATTTATTTTCTCATGAAGTGATCAGTAGTTTTCACAAGTTTCTTTCAAATTCACTGAGTGGGTAACGGAAATACATTTGTATTTGTTTCATGTAAAAACAAGCAACCTTTATGGGTTATCGATAATTTCACAATTTTAGAGAAACCATAAAAAATTACAACTCCATAATATATTATATTGTAAGCAATCCCAAATCATCTTATTCAAAACAGTTCACCCAATTGCTGCCAGGCCCATATCAAACACTCAAGAATTAAACAATCTACTGGATATCCTTTTGAAACTATAGTGTAACATTGTTTCTAGTTTCATCAGAGATGTCATGAACTATTAATACGACATCCTAAAACGAGTAAATATAAAGATCCAGGTCAGTTTTAATGTGACAAGCCTTTACACTAATATCCGCACAGATACATGAATTGGGACTGCAGGCGATGGAATTCTGGAGAGGCTCTCAAAAGAACTCATTTTAGCAGGATTGCAATTTGTACTAGAAAACAACTACTTCTTTTTCACAACTATTATTGCCTTAAATAATAGATACGGCTATAGGTACTCATTTTTGTATTATTTGTGATAGATTTCTGAGAAGAAAAAATATCTGTCCAATATAATATTGAGTTATTTTTGTTCAGAGCTTCAAAACGTATTTAAAAGAAATTTGGAAAATATTTCACGATAATTGTTTTATATTTTGGAACAGAAATACAAATCTTAGAAGATTTTAAAAATTGATCAATAACATTCAAGAAACAATGAAAATCACAATAGAAATGAACGAAAGAACACTTGTAGTTTTAGACATCGTTATAATATTAGAAAACAAGATTCTTACAACTGATCTATTCTATGTAGAAACTGAGATACATTAGTACTTAGACTTCAAATCATACCATCCATCTCTGACAAATGAAATTCCATTTAATATAGCAAGACGTATGTGTGCAATAGAAACAGACTCAGCAAGATGAGAGAGGTGAATGGAAGAACTGTAAGTATTCCTCTGCAATCAAAGACATTAAAGACAATAAAAATGTCATAACCAAGGAAAAATACATTCCTATTTCTGACTTACGGATAACTTCTCACAGCGAGAAGGGAGATCCAAACAGAAATATCATTTGGGTTCATCCGCAATTCCACAAACTAGAAATTGCATTCCACAAAATAATATCATTATAAAAATAAGTACTGCCCCAGCAAGAAACAAGAAAAAGATAAAGATAAATGCACACACACACACACATATATACACACACACACACACACATACATACAGGCATGGCTGTGTGGTAAAAGGCTTGCTTAGCAATCATATCGTTTCTGGTTGACACCTTGACCTAGTATCTTCTACTACAGCCTCGGACCGACAAAATGTTTTTGAGTGCTTTTGCGAGACGGAAAGTGAAAGACGCCTGTCGTGTATATGTATATATATATATATATATATATATATATATATATATATATATATATATATATATATATATATATATATATATATATATGTGTGTGTGTGTGTGTGTGTGTGTGTGTGTGTGTGTGTGTGTGTGTGTGTGTCTTTGTGTTTGTGGTTGCCCCCCCACTATCAGTTAACAGCCCTTGTTGGAGTGTTTATGTCCCTGTAACTTAGAGGTTCGGCAAAAGAGGACAATATACTATATACAAGGTTTAACAAAAAAAATAGGTACAGGGCTCGATTCATTCGACTAAAAGTTCTTGAAGGCGGTGTTCCAGCATGGCCACTGTCTAATGACGGAAACAAGTAAGATGTAAAAGATAAAACACACGCATACACAAACACACACATATATTGCTCAAATTTACATAAAACTAAACACGAAGACAGGTGAATAAGCAACAAATAGATGTATTAGTTTAACGCTCGAGAAGAATGAAAATGTCGTTTATGATTCAAGCCTATGCTCTTCGACAGATCGGATTAAGAGGGAAAAAAACGGAGATAGAATTTAAAAAATACGGAGAGAGGGAAAATATGTTGAGTTCAGCAGTCCAACAAATATATATATATATATATATATATATATATATATATATATATATATATATGTATACATATTGGCTAGATCATTTTCTACCCATGTCGATTCTCTGTTTAGGTAGTGTCAAACAAAACCCAATCTGCATGTGCTGTCCCAGAACAGTCTCAGTTGAATTGCTGAACCCACTGATATAATGGGAACAAAGAAATATTTATATGAAATACAATATTTCCTATTTGAGAATACACATATACTACAAACTAATAATATATTTTACTTATTCCCATTCTATTTCATTTAGCAAAGAAATAGAGATAAAATACAACTGTATTTGGCCATTCCTTCTCTTTCATCATTTGCATTCCTATTCTTTTCTTCCTCCACGTTCTCTCGATTTATCGTTGACTTTCCATTTTCACTGTTCCGACCCCCTTTCTCTCTCTCTCTCTCTCTCTCTCTCTCTCTCTCTCTCCCCTCTCTCTCTCTTTCTTTCTCTCTCTCTCTCTCTCTCTCTCTCTCTCTCTCTCTCTCTCTCTCTCTTTCTTTCTCTCTCTCCAAATGTATTTTCCATCTATTCTTTACCCCCTCCTCTCCGCTTTCCCCGCTGAGATACTGTTCTAAACTATACAAAGATTAGTTGTCAATATATCCGTTCTAATGCAATTTATCTCATTCGTTTGATGTGCTGTACGTTTCTAAATGTTTTTAGATTATATTTTCAAAATGATAAACATAATCGAACTGAATGTAATAAATATGATGACGATGTTACAATAGCAATGATAATGATAATAGTCATTCTTTATTTGTCAACAGGACCACTGTGGTGGCATTACTAAGGAAAATAAAATGGTGGGAGTTTACGCAGAATCGGTTATGAAAACACAGGCATGAATGAAGATCGACAGTATACAAAAGAATGAAACGGGAATCCATGACAGGGGAGACAATCACGTTGGACCAATGACACAAACTTAATAGATCCAAGTTTACCCTCAATAATAAGAGTAAGTGCCGTTTTTCAGTCGTGTTCTCCGGTCTTTAGTAATATGCTAAGACTATACCCTTCACGTGGTTTCACGTACACCATCCTCGCCCATCTAGCCACCTTTCAGTAAATTTACTGGAAGACAGCACATTCCTTTATGCTCTTGATTTCTTAAAAAGTGGAATTTCAAGAATTTGATTAAAGCTTAATCAAAGATGAAAGTGTCAGCTCTTAGTCATGGCAATCTTGTCCTGAGCACTACCACAGAGAAAAGCTATAGGAGAAACGAGCCTGACAAAAGCCAATCATATATAATCAATCTCCAGAAACCTCTGTAGAAAGCCAATCTCAGTGTAGAAAATGTTGGCAACAGATAAATATATAAATGATAAATATATAACTGATATACACAAATGATAGATAGATATATAAAAGGAAATAAACAAATATTAACTTGACCTGCAAGTTAATGACCTCTCTGTCGCTTCAGGTTATGTATTAATCTTGAGAGTTGTGACAATCAAACATCTCATAGTTTTGAATCTCACATCTAGAATCTAAAAGGTTACAAGAGATCGACTGTGTGTAATAAACTTTCAACCATAAGCTCTAATTTCAATATATCAATTTGTTTCCCAACTATGTATCAAAACAATTTAATACATAGTTTAAAAATAATGAGTTAGACAATAGAATTACGACGAACTTAGTTTGGTTCGGCAATAACAGAGCATAAACAAATCAAAAGTCAAATCAGTTTGTTTATGGTGGAAAAAAGGAAAATACTAAATTTTCGGACGCTAGCCTTAGTCTTTTTCAGAGTGTGAAGTATACAATGCTAAGCGGCATTTCTTCACAGCAAAAACATTCCATTTTTGAATTGTTAAAAAATAATGTTTGATGCAGCCTCAATTGCATCACTACTCAAGTACTGCCACAACGGTAACAAGAACATCATCACCACTGCTTTACTGGTACGCCGTCGGTTGCAACGATAAGTGTTCCAGTTGATCTGCTCGTGAAATTAACGTACAAATGGTTGAGCACTCTGGAGACACGCATAATCTTAACGTAGTTCTCAGGGAGATTCATCATGATACAGAATGTGACAAGGCTGGCCCTTCGAATTACTGTTACAACTTATTTTTTGGCTGCTGAGTGGATTGGAGCAACGTGAAATAAAGTGTTTTACTCAAAGAAACAACGCGCCGCCAGGAATCGAATCCATGACGATCGTAAGCCTAATATCCTAACCACTACTGAGGCCAGCTCCACAACCACCACCACCACCTTCAAGATGTACTCAGATGCACACCTCTAAAACAAGTCGCGAAGAGACAACTGCCACGCTATGATCGTATTCACTCTCTTTCCCTAAACATAGCCACTTCTCGTCAAGACATCGAGCCAATGCCATAGCCTCTGACCAGCTAGAAGTAGCAACGAAAATACTCTCAAGTTATCCACTAGATTAATAAAAAAAAATGTAGGATAAACGAATAGCAAGATAAAGGAGTATTACATGTGCATGTTTCTTCAAGATATTTTGAATGTACAAGTATCATAGATGTCTACTATATCAAACTGCTCGGTGACAATACAAAAACATGTAAACTTGTTAAAACTAGATGGAAAAATTCCAAATCCAGTTCCTTAATATCAAACTGTGAAATGTAGATATAACAACTTGTTGAAATACATCAGCAAATAAACCATGACGTTAAAACATACGAAATTACGGAAATAGAAGCGACATAAATAATCTCAACCGCTCTGAAATTCAGTACATCGGTTTGTATTATCAATAATAAATGTAGTGGCACAGCGGCTGTTCTCGGATTAACTTCAGCTTTCTCTTCTCCTCCTCTAGAGGTTTTACCAGAACTTCTTAAGAAGCACAAGTAGCCAGAAGCATTATACATTTGGAACAACATATTTGTAGTTACGACGGATCAACAAGCCATTTGTAGAAGTTACTATGTCAGCTACTATAGGGCTACGCAATAGCAACGAGTGGGGATTGGGTTTACTAAAAGCTTGTCTCGCTGGAAATATTGTCGCCAGAGAAAGAGTGTACCTTTTAGTTATTGGCAGAATAATTCTAGAAAAGTGTTGATTTCCTCATATTATTTGCCTACTTTTATGTACAGTCAACCTCAATTACTGCTCGGTGATTCTTTGCATTCTCTCGGAGCGATGATGTGGATTGAGGAAGAAATTATCTTATATGCTATTTAGTAATTATTCGTTGTCGAAATTTAAGCCGTTGCTCTCTCTCTCTCTCTCTCTCTCTCTCTCTCTCTCTCTCTCTCTCTCTCTCTCTCTCTCTCTCTCTCTGAGTTATTTTCCATAACTTATTCCTATCTTATATAAATATGTATATATATATATATATATATATATATATATATATATATATATATATATTTATATATATATATATGAGGAATAGACAAATGGTAAGAATTTGTTAAATCCGAAACTAGTTCCTGTTTAATAATGCTTGTTTAGGTGATTTTAAATGTCTTGCCCGCTCACGTTTTTCGTATGCTGCTATATTTCATGTTGAGAACAATTTAGGTTTTAATAGACACAAGATGTGATCTACTTCTAGCGCATCAGTTGTCCACGTTAGTGGTCGACGTTATTTTTTAAAATGTACCTTAATCCCCAGAGATTGCAGATAATATTTCTGAATATCTTTGATTCTCTAGATGTGCTGGCCTACTGATAATTAGTCGATATTAATTAATATATGACTAATTACCAGATTTTACAATAATATATATATATGTATGTATATGTATATGTATATGTCTATGTATATGTGAGTATATATGTGTGTGTATATGTGTGTGCATGTGTGTGTGTGTGTGTGTGTGTGTGTGTACCTACACTTACACACACATATATATTATGCTGAAAGTTTCCGATAAGTAACCATTCACCTGAACTACCTGACGGATGTTGCTATACACTGCGGCAATCCTGTCACGAAAACGAAACTGAAACTGCCCGCGGTGAGACCGGTCGCCAAGTATTGGTGGTTGATTCTATCGAAAGCTTCATATTGACCCATTTTCATCAGGATCCCATCCAAGCCAGCTTCTTTATCCATCTTGTCTATGATGTTTCGCGTGATATGGAAGTTGCTGTGGACACATCTGCTTGGGTTAGCGCCAATCAGTTCGCTGACGGCAAACGCCAACATCATTACTAACAGCTTGGCCAAAATTTTGAAATCTGCGTTCAGCAGCCTTATGGGTCTAGATTTTTTTTATCACCCCCGTTTGGATCTGTTTTCAGCAGGACTATCTCTCCTCGACTCACAGCATTAGTAACTCTCCCGTTCTGCTGCCAGTTGCGGTAGATATCTGCTAAGAGGCGGCTAAAAGAAGTCTGGGATATAAAGGTAAAGTTCGAAGTGCAAACCTTCCAAACCAGGCGATTTGTTTCCCAACTGCAGCTTATCCTTGCATCCTGTATTTCTGCGGCTGATTTTGCCCCTTTGCAACGGTGTCCCTCTCTTGCTGAGAGTTGCGGTATGCCGTCAAGGTAGGCACTGAAGTCCATCCTGCGTTCCGAGCTGCTATTTGTCCTAAAGAGTTGAGCGAAGTGTCGCTGAAATGCTGCAAACATTTGTTCGAACTGGAGTACCGAGTGCACATGTTGGTCCGCTAAAGACTGAATTGTGGCTTTCTTGACACGTAGCATCTCTTATACCCAGGGGCCTGTCGAGCGTTTCTTTTTCCCCTATTTCTGAGTGTCATGCCTTATCTGTGACAATGTATTCGTTGTCCATTCTCACTGCGAGTACGTTGGTTACGACACCTTTGCTAAGCGTCACTTCAAAGTGTCTAATTTTTTTTCTATTCTATACCTTTCTACCTCTAATGCCTTACTAAATCTAATGGATTCTACTCTAATTGCCCTTTTCATGGCAAACCTCCATTTGTTATTGAGGGATTTATCCCTTCAACCCCTGCTTCACTATTTCGGTAAACCGGTCTCTGTAAGCTTGGCACGCCGTGAGTGACATGTTCATCTTGAAGTAGCCAGATCCTTGCCACGGAGACATATTTAGGTCGACCGTGCAAATCACAAATTCATGGTGTATGTGTATCCGACGATATTAGAACGTGAAAAATTATGCTATCCTTATGTACTAGACTACTGACTACTGTTTCTAGATGAAACTCACATGACACTCACTATGCGGTCCGTCCATACTCTCACTAACATAGTCAGGTAATCCAATCGGTGCCTGTCAGATCGTTGAAAACGTTTGTCTCAATGTGTTCATTGAAAGTAGTCTCTGTGTATTTTTGATTATGTCTTAAGTTCTTGTTTGTGTTTATGGCCGTGAAAATCATGATGACTTGGGAGTGCGGTTCATGTTCGTCAGGAATTCAAAGTGTTTTTATTTGTTGAGAAGTATGTAATATCGATGGTGTTTGTGGTGTTGGAGATGGTGCTTTTGATGCTGATTTCGGTATTGTGTTAGAGGTGTCTATAGCAGCAGGGGTTTTCATTTGCTTTGCATGAGGCAGAAAACATTTAAGTGGTTTGTTTCGCCATAAATGTGACATATTGATTTTCTACCCTTTATTCTTACGAATATTCCAGGATGGTGTGCCCATGTCAGGAATAGCTTCGATACACCTCTTATTTGACTGTATCCATAATTCCTTTT
>NC_142933.1:67760796-67763296 GCF_046866305.1 Octopus bimaculoides
CCATCATGGAACAGTACATTATTGTCTTTATATCTTTGTTGGTCGAGCCCATTCATTCCAATAATAATTCCGGAAGAAAAGCTTAATTTTGATTTCAAAAGGATTATTTTTCGTTTTGTTTTGGAAGTAATTAGGCTTGGAAACAACTTGTACAATCTTTCTTTATTGGATCTTTCTCAACTGTATATTATAAGATCGTCTACGCTGATACTTTCTTTATTGATCATACCAATATTAAATATATAGTATTTATATATTCTTTGCTTGGATTGAACCGGTGGACGTGGATGTTCAACGTCCTTTCGAAGGATTTTGGTCCTTACTTCTTTTCACCATTGTGAAGACTTGTCCCTCTTGTGTTTTATCATATTTTGGTTCATTTATCATGTATGTGTGTGTGTATGCGTGTGTGTGCGTGTGTATGCGTGTGCTTGTGTGTATATGTGTGTAATGGCATCCAGGGTGGTGTCAGTGAGGAGAATTGCGAAAAGAATTATTTCTCTTCGTGTTACAAATGAGGTACAATAGAAAAATTGAAACTTTTACACACGCATTCAAGTTGCAACCGGTAAGGACAACAACGTCACATACATTACCACAAAAATTCACCCGCAACACGAGTGACGTTAAAGAAGTCGACGGCGATAATCTCACAGATGCCAGATTTTTATTACTAAAATAGCTGGTGCTGACACCACCAAAACTGCGAGAGACATCACCGTGACGAGAAACTTTCACTCTGGTTGTCACAACTGCTATGACAGTAGCTGCGATACCAGCATCTGTAGCAAGATAAGCTTGAGCAATCATAAAAAAATTAGGAAAAAATCACCAATTCCTTAGGCGTGGCTGACTCCGTTTATCGAAAATCCCGAGAAAGGAAGAGAAACTTGTGACGTATGACGCGAAGTACAAGATTACTCTATCAGAGGAATTTAGGAAAAAGAAGCTCAGGAATAAGTTAATATAGAGTTTCTGTGTTCTAACTTCCACTCACTGGAACCAATACGTGGGAGAGGATCTTTTCCCGAAGTGTTGCATGTTTGGATCGAACCTAGAATCACGTGATTGCAAAACGTATATGTTAACCACACAGCAATGATTATACACATTTGGATGCTTTGCTAGAAAACATTTTAACAATAACTTTAGTAAAATATATCGTAATTAACTTAGTGATATTTTTGGAGTTTCTAGACATCTCTATTGATCTTTCTACATGAAATCTACCGAAAGAGATAACCAATTCTCTAATGGTTTCAATGTTTTAGAACTGCTGCCAAAAACATGTAAAAGAATTTTAAGAATTCACTGATGGAAACAATAGGAGGTTCTACGGTATTCATGCACCATAGGACTTAATGGACGTTATTGAAATATTGATCTCTAACTTCGGTATAAAAGTTATACTTTATAATACAAATAAAACTATTTCTGCGACGTTAACCGCATAACTAGGGCTAAGTAAGTGGTAATCAGTAGAAGAATAAAATATTCGATTAGAAGAAAATATTCGATTAGAAGAAAATATTAGTCGATGAAGGATATTATATTACTGGCGAGTTTTGGAGGCGATAGCAGGCATGTTTCTACCATATTTGGACACCATTATCCGTAGTGTACTTTCACGATAACTTGCTGAAGTGGTAGCGAAAGAAACCGGAAGAAAAATAAAGAGAAACATGTATTCCTTGGTGTGGTTTAGAATAAATAATTCTAAGATATCACTAGTCTTTTAATCAAGCGCAAAGAACGAGACTAAATGAGTGTCGGACTAAATGCAGAACAACTATCTCAATGCACTTCTTTTGTAAGTCACTTGTTAATCGATTTTGTCACCGATACAATCTATGCTAATATTCATCAGTTAAATATATATATATATATATATATATATATATATATATATATATATATGCATGCATACAGAGAGAAAGAGTGTGGGGTGGACATATATTCACAAAATATTAAAGATGTCAGCGAATGAAAATTCGGAGATACGTTTGAATCGGCACATCGAGCGCATTATTACATAGACTAACATTCAGTAAACCCGATGTAGAAGTTATGTTAGCTGATCTTATAACATCAGGTAGTTTGACAAGCGTTAATCTGTGTAAAGCATTTGATATGTGAGCCGAAACTTATTTATAAAAATAGGAAGTTAGCGTTGAATATTATAACAACATCCATACGCGAGATATATTTTCGTTTTGAGATATCTACTAAGTTAATAAACGCAGTAGAATACAAATATATGTGATATTTACAGGCAATGTTTTCAAGTAAGCGCGTGCACACTGGCACGTATGAATATATATATATATATATATATATATATATATATATATATGTGTGTGTGTGTGTGTGTGTGTGTGTGTGTGTGTGTGTGTGTGTGTATGTATATATGTATATATATGCATATATATATGCATAAATATATACATAAATATGTATATATATGTATATATATATATATATATATATATATATATATATA
>NC_142933.1:67768296-67775796 GCF_046866305.1 Octopus bimaculoides
AACTCCTTCGGTGGCTCTGGTGATCATTTTCACGCTCTCTCAAATGTTTTAATATTTCTAGAAAGTACGCATCATTCTGTTTTTTTAACGCAGCACAGTGTCAACTGGTAAAGAATTTTGTTGCTGTTTCTAGCATACTGAGTGACAGCGTAAGTGGTAAAAATTCTGAAAGCTATTACAACTTACAATTTGCTTAAACTATTCAATGTAAACCTATTTGCAATTTACTTTCCCGAGTTGTAAATTTCGTTAATTAAGCTCAATTTAAATTCATTTAAGTGAAGCTACGAAGGAGTGACGATTACATGTTTAGAATTTTCTTAAACAAGCTAAACGTGCAAGAGAGTAAGTTCAAAATACGACACAAGGTATTTGAAAAAGTGTCAGAAGCGCCAGCAGGACTGAAACCTATGAAACCGTTCGTTGGTGTCTTAAAGCACACTGTGGTGATTCGCTCAGATCGTGACAAAAACGGACGGCGGTCAATTACTCACCATCACTACTAAGTAATCAAATATGACTAAACTATTCCCATAAGCAATATTGACGAATTTATCACGATTACAGAAACGTTTTAGAAAAAAGTTGTTCTTCTTCTTCTTCTTCTTCTTCTTCTTCTTCTTCTTCTTCTTCTTCTTCTTCTTTTTCTTCTTCTTCTTCTTCTTCTTCTTCTTCTTCTTCTTCTTCTTCTTCTTCTTCTTCTTCTTATTATTATTATTATTATTATTATTATTATTATTATTATTCTTATTATTATTGTCATCGTCATCATCATCATCATAATCATCATCATCATTAATATTACTATTTTTATGATGAACAAGAGTAAATATCGGCTGAAATGGAGAGTAAAAATAAATCATTAGACCCCTCAGTGAGATTTAATTTCTATATCGAACTGAAAGAGAGTGGTATTGTTTGATAAAATAAATAAATAAAGGAGTAAATAATAATAATAATAATAATAATAATAATAATAATAATAATAATAATAATAATAGTAATAATGATAATAATAATAATAATAATAATAATAATAATAATAATGCGAGTAACAGAGCGGAAACGAATGATGAATAGAGTGGAATAGAAACATTTATACAAACAGTTATGGTAAATTCTCTTTACCTTCCCTTCGTTAGTTTTTCTTGCTTTGTTTTATTTGTTTTGTTAGTTTATTTTTTCTCTCTCACACTTTCTCTCTTTCACACAATCAATCTCTGTCCCTCTCTCTTTATTACGTTTTTGTTGATTTTCTCGATTTTTTGCAGTGATTTTATTACACACCAATCCTTGTTATTGCTTCTACACGTTTGTAACTATTAAATTGATATAACCCACACAGTATAACATTCAACGGAAATGGAGAAGAGTGTACTGGCGTTTCAAACAAAGACTTTCGTCAGGAAGTGAGAAACATTTTGAATGTTTCTACTAACAATGAGAATATAGATCTGAACTATATATAAATTTTGGCTCTGTGGTAAAAAACACGCTTCGCAACTACATGGGTTAAGATTTAGTCTCACTTTGGCAAGTGTCATCTGATATACCCCTGAGACGACCAATGCTATATTAGTGGATTTCATGGAAGGGAATTGAGAGAAGCCTGGCGAATATATATGTGTGTGCACGTGAGTGCATGCGTGTGACTTTGTGTTTGTGTTTGTCCTCCCCCACACGGCTTGACAATAGGTATTGGTTTGTTTACGTCCTTATAATCTAGCGGTACGGCACAAAGTGACCAATTTTATAAGCATCAGACGTTAACAAAATAAGTACTGGGGTCGACTTGCTCGACTAAGCCAGTCAAGGCTGTGCCCCAGCATGGCTGCTATTCAGTGACTGAAACATGTAAAAGATAAAAGATATATGAAAAGTCAAAAGTTGTCAGCGAAAACTTTCTTTGAGTTGGCTTTACTCCCTTCAGCGCTCGCGTGCTTAAAGGTGTTACTTATCTAGTTACGTAACCAGAGTTTGACCTTGATCGCTCCAGTTTTATTTCTTTCGCTACAGAGTATACATGCCGTTCTCTTGCCAGTGTGCATTAAGGAAGATCCAATTTCTCTCGTTTGAATGTGTGTCAGAGGTGTGAAATTTATCACAGGCTTCCAGTAAAATAAGGAGACAGTGCTCGACTGCATAGAAGTGTGTATGTGTGGTTGAAGAAGTTTTACAATGGTCCGACAAGTGTGAAGCGCAAAGAGGGAGCAAGACGCACATCAAACTCCACCACTGACGTGAAAATTCAACAAGCTCGGAAGACGATGTTTCTGACGAACTGAGTGGTTATCGATAAGATGGAAAGTTCTCTGCATTGTAATCATAGTTCTGCATACAAAATAATCTACGTACAATCTTTGCGAGAGAGGTACTGAGAGAAGCTTATCGAAGCGCATAATGTGCAAATAAGTACAAACGTTTCAGGATCTGCAAACGCTTACTCTGGTGCTTTTGGGGAAGAATAGTCTTAGGACAGAATATGTAGTGAAATCGCCAGTGAAAGAGAAATTCAAACTGAGTCTTCCACAGAAAAAGTGATGCGAACAGTTTATGTTGGGTTGGGTTGGGGACGTAAAGAGACTACACTGAGACGTTACTCGGAAAAGAGTTTCCCCATCACATTGTTGCCCACAAATGCTGGACAGCAGGCTGAAACCCGCAATTCGCACCAAACGCCGAGGTCTATTTTCAAACCAAGTGTTATTGTTGCACGACAATGCACGCCCACTTACGTCTGCTCACATCGTGGAAATCATTAGAAAATTGAGTTTTGAGTCGCTGGAATACTCTAAATCCAGTCCAGACATCACCCCTTCCGACTATCACCACTTTAGACCGCTCAAACGTTTTTCATGAGGTTGTCTATTTGCTACGAACGAAGAAATGCAGGAATGGCTGTCCCACCATTCGAATGGCTGCACGATCATTCGAAACCCTTTTTCTCCGATAGAATAAGCAAGCGTATGGACTGCTGGAAAAAGTGCATCGAAAAGCAAGGAGATAATGTCGAAAAGTGTAATTGTTCAACCCCTGCTTTTACTTTAACAAAGTGCAGAAACAAAACACACACATACACACACATGTATGTATGTGTATATATATATATATATATATATATATATATATATATATAAAACAAATAATAAATTAGTATATGCATATATACGTACGAGTATGTGCATATCTACATCTACCTGTATATATAGGTGCATATCTGGGTACAGGACGTTGCAAACAAAACGTAGACAAGAAAATAATAATAACCAGAGTACAGAAAACACACAGGCCACATAGAGAACATTTTCCTTCATCAGCTGCCACCATTCTAACACAGGCGTTTCGAAGAGTTAGGGCAGGACGCATCGTTAAAATTACATATATATAATGGCATTGAAAACACACCTACTAGATCAAGGGTTAAGTGTAACAAATAACCAACTGGATTTAACATGCATATCAGTGTAGATAAAAAGATTTCTATCACAGGCATGATGCCAGATATTTTGGGAAAAGGGAAGCAGTCAATCATATCATTCCCAGTATGGTACTTTATTTTATCGACCACAGAATACGGATAAGCAATGTTTATCTCTGCAGGATTTGAAATCACTACTCAAGGACTGTAACAAAAGATGCTTTATATTTTTGTGTAGCGCGCAAACGCTTCTTCTAATCTCTTGTTAATCAGTGCATTATGATGTTTTTTTCATAATCTTAGCGCAAGAATAGCAATGTTCAGGTAAGGAGTAAATAAATTACATCGACTCCAGTATTCTCTGAAAAGAATGAAACGTAAAATTGACTTCGATGACATTTGAACTAAGAACGTAAGAGGCGAGAATTACCCCTAAGCATTTTGTACGGTGCATTAATGAATCAGCCAGATCTTCCTAATAATGATAACTCCTCGGCCGGGAAAGCCAGGGAAAAGTTAGCTAGACCCATGACAGAAATTGTGGAGAGTCAAGAAAAAAATGTTGAATTTAATTTCATCCTACCGTGTATTCAGTTTAAATCATCTTACTTGCTTTAACTTTGCATTTCGTCCCTCTGGTTTCAATAAAATCATTAACTGTCCTATACAGATTCGATTCACTTGAATCAGTTTCTTTACCCCCTTCCCCAACCTCATATAGTGCGTTGCATTGTGTCAGGATTGGCAGAAATGTGAGTAATATGGATTGAAATACTTTGCAGTATAAAATAACTTTTAGGCAAAACCTGCTATACTCAGCTCCATCTCCATCTAATCCTACATTATGCCTATGCGAGAGGGAAGAAAATTCATCATCATCAGCAGCAGCATCGTTATGGATAATATTGGTTTCAAAGTTTAGTGCAAGGCTAGCAATTTCTGGGGAGAGGCTAAGTTGATTACACCGACTTAAGTGCTTATTGGTACTTATTTTATTGACACAGAAAGAAAGAAAGAAGGAAAGAAAGAAATAAAGAAAGAAAGAAAGAAGGAAAGAAAGAAAGAAGGAAGGAAAGAAAGGAAGGAAGAAAGAAAGGAAGGAAGGCAAAGCCGAACCTCGATGGTATATTAACGCTCTGTGTTCAAATTCCACTGAGGTGAACTTCACCGTTCTTCTCTCTGGAGTCAATAAAATAAAATAGCTGTCAATCACTGGAATAGGTGGCATCTGTTCCTCTCCTCCTCAAAACTTCTGGCCTTGAGACTGAATTTTGAAACTCTTAATTGATTGATTAGTAGACTCGTTAGAACGTTGGACAAAAAGACGGCTTGTTATAATGCTCTGAAAATTTACATTCTGTGTTCAAATCCAGACGAGACAAAATAGTCTTTCATCTTATTAGAGTCGATTAAATAAAATACCAGTAATGCACAGAGGTCGATTTAGTCGACTGAACCCTCTTCACAGAAGATTTGGTTACGTAGTTGCGTTAGAAATGATTGTAAGATTTTTTATGAATCTAATCGTTTTAACATTTTTAACAGTTCCAGCAGTTTCATCACGTGCACCCCATCATTTCATTAAAAGCGTTCTGTCATTTTACTTTGCTAGTTCATCTGTTCATGGTCCATAATGTATCCCACATGTTCTATATCATTTGCTTGCAATATAACGAGTGTTACATATTTAGTCTGGTGGTAAATAAGTTTTGTATGAATTACGTACAAATTTTGTAGAATGTGTTGCATGCTTTGTTGGCTGAAAGCGTGGTTTCTCATCGTAGCGGTTATTGATTACGTAAGATTCATCGTCATCAACATCATTCAATTACAAGATCCAATGATAACAATTCTCCTCCACTCATTGCAGATCTTTTTCTTAATTCTGGTCTCCCGTCCAGGTAATAAGCCCTAATAGTCAACAGTATTTAAACTTAGACACAAAATGCTGGAAGGGATACCCCACGGCATCACATCAGACTTGTTTGAACTGGAACTTCATATACCGTCTGAAAATGAAAGGCAAGGTAAAATTTGACGGGTTATGAAATCAGAGATCAGAAGATCGTTAGGTATCCGACGTTCTAACAACTCTTCCAGTTCGCTGTCATGTTAGAGGACTTGTCTTCTTGTATTGGATAGTGATTTTACTGTGAACATGCTGGGTTGGTTGTGATATATTGTTGGAAAAGTCTGTAATGTATGTGTAGTGTCTAATTTTTCCTTGTGACTGTTTCATTTTCTGCTTATGATGTATGAGTTGTTGGCGGGGTGCTGTTATGTACCTCGTTTGTACCAAGTTTCGGCATAATGCCCAATGTACACAGTTGCCGATCGTGTCTACTGAAATATTCTGCCTTTGCAAAGATTGAATAACCAGACTCTCACCCCTCTCTTTCTCTTTCTCTCTCTCCGTGCGTGTGCATGCGTGTGTTCCTGTGCATGTGCATATGTATGTGTGTGTGTGTGCTATCTGCGGGTACATGTGCACGTGTGTGTGTGTGCTCAATTGCCTCATTGAACTGACTATATAAGCAGTGCTTAATGTCAAGGTACTTTTTCATTGCTTTCCGTCAATGTCTCTATTCTTATAGTGTTGTGGATACGTATAGTGTAAATCATATATTCGGTTACGGATTTCAGCCCAGAGATATAAGCTATTATTGTGTTATCACTTTGCCATCGTGTCTATCAATGATTCATGTTACTGGGCATGGAATGGGTGTTATTTTCCATTTTGTTAATAGTATACTTTTGAAGTTCCTTGCTGATTTAATTCATTTTTGAAGTTTTCGGTTTTCGGTTTTATCCATTTATTTTTCTTAAGTGTAGGTAGCTTGTAGTTTGTATTTGAATGTTCATGATTCTATCGTGACCCTGTATTACATTTATCAATAACTATTTTTGTACCCACACAAATGCTACATTGCAATACTCTATCATTTCTAGTTATGTGTTGCTTTATTCAGTACATTTGTTAATGAGTTCAGACCTAAACAGAGTAGAAGAGATAAAGAGTTTCCTTGAAATATTCTTCTTATTGAACATAGAGACGATTTCAATAATCTCTGTAACTTGTAACAATAGGGTTGTATCCTTTGATACATTCCTTTCGGTCAGTTTTTCTGTTCATGCGCCAAGAATGTATTGTTCTCTAAATGTGTGGCCATGCTATTGTAGAATATAGATGTAAAGGCTATGTGGGTTGTTGGAGAGCAATTTATACGCTTGTAGCTTTGGTGGGTTTCGAAATTTGTTGCAGTGTGGGAACTAATATTGTTATTACTACCTCCAGCAAATGTTAAAGCCTGTCAGCTTATCAATTCATAGAACGCTCCTGTTATTGATTCATGAGTACTCCTCTGATGTTTCAGCCTGGAAGTGAAACCTTCTTAAACCCAGAGGTTTGTCTTCCAATGTTGTTATATGTTCTCTATGTTGTTAACGCGTATATTTCCGGCTTGTTTTCGTGGAAGGTTTTTTAACGTAACGTTCTTCAATGTTATATCTTTTAAATCTATGAAAGCGGATATTTTCTAAAGAATTCGAATGTTTTCCGTTGCATTTGCTCGTGTATTGAGTCATTATATTTTTGTTGATTTTTCTGGAAAGATTTACATTTTGTCATCCGGGTTATTTTACACTCGCTTCGTTACGTAAAGTATCTATTTTGTTATTTAATTTAATCTTCCTTTCTCAATTCTCTGTGGGTACTTTTCTTTATTCGATAATAAAGGAATGTTTATTTAACCCCATATGGTGTATTGTCCAGATTATGCAAGAGTATAGGAAATTGCTTGAATGGATTACAGAATTAGTTATAACATTGTGATTTTACTTCGGTTTTGTATTTGGATCGCATCCCTCTCCCCTCCCACCACATCAGGATGTACAACGATAAATATTTACAGGATGACAAACAAATCCCAGCAGATCTGAGACCGAGCTGACCCTCAATAAAAGGTGAAACCTTCAAACAGGTTTCGGATGGCCAATGCACACAGATTCACACATTCTCTTCATTTATCCTCATCTTTTTTTTCTCTCGTAGGCAACCACAAATCTACATACACACATACAAT
>NC_142933.1:67780796-67803296 GCF_046866305.1 Octopus bimaculoides
TTTCGGTAATTTCAACCAATCACTGACGTCTATTGAGGTGAAAACAATTACTGCTGTGAATTGTGAACACCACACGTTGTGCGGTGTAATGGGATCTTTTCCCTTGAATAAGATTAGTGCCGTTGTTTGTCCAACAACAACTATCAGCGGTACTGTTATTTATAACATCGTTCGTGCGTTTGTACTGGTTTTAGCTTTAGGGTTTTAGGGTTAGGGTTCGGGTTTTAGAGTTAGGGTTAGTTGTAGGGTTAGGGTTAGAGTTATGATTATTTTTGCCATAACCTAACTCATAACCCTAACCTTAACCCTAGGGAATAACGATCTTGACACCGGCAAAACTTATTGTTTACAAAAACAGCAGTAACTGTATTCAGCTGAATAGACGTCAGTGGTTAGTTGAAATACAGAAATACGACAACTTTAACATGAAATAACTTGCAATATAGAAATTTTTGTTAAGAAGGCTAAGAGAAAAAGTTGTTTTATATGATATATTCTACCAGTATCCCAAGTTTGAAAGTGTTTCGTTAAGAAAACAAGTGGTGCCCGTCAATTCAGAAAGATCCCCATTCAGTTGTCGATTATTAGAGTTCATATATTTACACACGCTCTCAGTCATAGTATTACTGTTATTGACAGACATTTAGTGCTAATTGAAATAATAGAACACCAACAATTTTGGATTAAAAGTACAGAATTTTAAAAGAATTTTAAAATATTTAAAAATAAAGTGGAACTAACTTAAACTCTCTGATTGATTTCACAATCATTTAGGCTTAATGGTGGATTTGGGGATTTACTGTCCGGGGTATATAATCTATTCTAACGGAAAATCTGCTGTAACTGTAGGGTGGTGAAGCAAAATTTGCATTAAAAGTTATACTAATATTTCATAGCAATCACTACACCAAATGATATGAAACCTAATGCAGAATAAAGAATAACTCGTCAGCAAATATCAAACTCGTTTTTGCAGGAATATTGGAGAATATAACCGCGCAAGAAGACAAAAGCCAAAGAGTATGCGATTTGGTCAGTGCACAAGTCGATCCGAAGAGGATCTTAAGCATAGTCGAAGTATCCTTACGTAGAGTTTATAACATCAAGAAGAGAATGGACACGTGTAGCGGCATTCAGAAGAATTCTGTCAGTGGTTGGGCCAACAAGAAGCGGAATCAAGACTTCATTAACACCCTCAAGTCCAAACTTTCAACAGACCCAACTACATCCATGAAGAAGCTGGCCTCAGAACTTGAAGTGGACCACAAGATCATCAGAACAGCTGTGAATGATGATTGGGCCTCAAGTCCTACACAAGGACACCGAGACACCTGCTGACAGAATCTATGAAGGCCAGAGGACTGGAGAAGTGCAAAAAGGTTCTCACATGTCTCAAGAAGAACGAGTCCGTCCTGTGTGGAATTTTTTTTCTGACGTGATCTTCACAGTGGATGCCGTTGTGAAACGCAGAAACGACCAGTACATTGCGGAGTTAACAGCTGACGTCAGGAGCAACTTCAGAACAATAAGTCCAGCCCAAGTTATGGAATTCGCTGATGTGACTTCCGACGGAAGAAACATGTCACTTCTACTTCTGCAAGGCTGGAGAAACGGTGTGTGCTGATCCAACTACAAGACACTGAGGTACCACGTCTTGCCACAGCTCAAGGCCAACTACCCGAAGGGCAACTATGTGTGGAACTAGGACGGTGCTCCCAACCATACTGCCAAGAAGGTACAGAATTTCTGCAAATTCAACTTTGCTGTTTTCTGGACTGCGGGCTTCTAGCCCTCCCCCAACCAAGATCTCAACCCTGTGGACTATGTCGTGTGGGGAATTTTGGAGCATTCTGCCAACTAAATGTCCCATCGCAACATCAACTCTCTGAAGGCTGCCATGAATGAGGAGTGGGCCAGGATGTCTAGTGACCTCGTGGTGAAGAGTTGTGTGGGGTTCTGTGGCCGTGTGGAGCCTGTAATTGAAAACAATGGGAGCCACATAGAATAAATTATTATTCTTTTTGTAATTATATGTGAATGTTATTAATCTAATTTTTAATTACTAAACCTATTGATGCACAATGAGAGAGTTTCAAATGTTACAGCAATTTTGCAAGTTTTGCTTCTCCACCCTGTAAATGTTCTGCCATTGAAATGCAAAGCTTTTCAAAAATATCTACCTCTTAAGGCAGTGATGATATATGTATGGTAACATTAAAGACTGAATCATGGAGAATATTTGACAGATGATAAGAAATTTTATTAATATAATTAACCTCTAATTAGGTTTATGATACAGGAAAATTTATTAGACTTTGAATTTAACGTTACGTCTAGAAAATTAACTTTTGCTTGGTTGCCCTCTGCAGTAACATTTAACTCTAATTTGCTGGACACTGAAATACTTTTTTTTTTTTTATAAATCTTTCTACATTATATTCATTTATATTTTAAAAAGAGAAATGATCCACCATTCCGATAACTCCAATTTTTTTTCTCCTTTTGTTCAACAGATTTAAATCATAAACTATTAATTTCACACGCCATCAACCCCCATCAAACGCACGAATAGCTATATCAAACAAATTCTTTCTTTTTTCCTTTTTCACCCAGAAAAAAAAATTGAGAGCTTTTTTAACGTGTAGAATGGTCTTAATATCTGAATCGATAATAGCTAAAATAGTAATGATGAAGGCTAATGCTAGTAGTAGTGGCAGCTTAAAAATGAATAAACAATGATTTTGTTATCATTGATGGTATTAAAGTATTCTCTAACACGGCAGCTATCGTTCTATAACGGGAGATTCTCTACTTCTATAACTCTAGAAATAAATGAACATTTTCCGTACTAAATACGCCTAGATTTGTTTCTGCAGGGTTGGTTAATCTACACTTAGGGTGATTGTTCGAAATTCCTCATAAGAGCCTTGTTTGTAATGTGAGGTTTGTTGTCAGAGCTATCCTTTGTGTGTCGCTTATACTCCAGCTCCACTTACCTTTGTTCTATGTTCGCATTCTCTGAATATTAATGACGTTACAGATATGTGATTTTGTCGGTTAATAAACCGTCGATATGATCTTTGAAGAACGATCAATCCCAGCTTGAAGCGCACACCGTCATTGTCTTATAATTTTAAAGACGTAAGTGCTGTTATGGAAATCAGGATGTAAATATATTTTATTGTAATATACCTTACGTTGTAGTTAAAACTGCTGTTTTAGAAACTTCTGTTTTAGAAACTGCTTCCTTTTAGCGGCCGAAGTGAAGCATGAAACTATGCTACAATCGGTGGCAAGAATAATGAAATATTTTCCTTTAAATTCTTCTATATAGGGAACTGCCTCTTTTCAACTACCTCAAGGCAACATGAGACTGCAGAGTAATATCTGTGTAGTTTTAATGAATGTTACTATCACTGGGATCAGTTTCAATTAAATCTAACAGTAGAATTTTATCAATTTCATTGTGGGCGATCTGTTATCTGAAAGCAATCTGGAAACAATCTTGCAAAAATGTAATTCTTATGATAGGAAATGTGCTTCGAAAATTTGTTGCATAGTGAGAACATACCTGTTGATGTTCGTTTACGCTTGGATTCTACTTTGAATGCTTTTCCGACCCTAATATTCAAAGTTGTAAAAGTGATAAAGAAAATATTGATCATTCTTCTCGTAAACTATCTGCCTTTTCAGATTGTGCAGCAAAGATTTCGCCCATCTTCCATCTAAATCCACATGTCACAAACCCACATCATAACATAATTATTCAATAGGGAAGTTCGATAGCAGATTTCCTTCAAAAAGTTCATGAGGAGTGTCGAATCATTTGGCCTGAAACACTTTTTTATTTCATATAAGCAATTTCTGTCTCCAATTTTGCTTTGGATTTCTCCGTCCAAAAATCTCCGATTTTATGAGAAAGTTCTACTGCTCCAATGATATTCGATTTCTTCGATTTTATATTCTTCCTGCCAACATATTCTACGAACATATCTATCAGATTTTCTTGTGCATTTGAAAGACAGAAAGCAATATTGATAACTGTTTTATTAAACTGTCTTCTTTCTATTAATATTCCCTTGCTACGTTCTCTTCGTGAAATGTATAGCTGCTGGATGTCAGAGCTATTTTGTAGCGTCTGATTTATTTTGATATTATTCTTAGTGTTACTGTCTGTGATGACTGCATCTGTCATATTTCACATCAATACCACAAAATCATATTCTATAGCTGGCACTGTTTATATGTTAATAGCATTGATAATGATTTTGGTATTTAAATGAGTTTCTTGAAGTTTTATCATTGTGTCAAAATGCTCTTCCTTCATTCTCATTCTTATAGCTTTTAGACACGGATTTACTGTAATACCTACGGCGTGGAGAATTGTCTAATTCCAGCATTATTTCTCCTTCTTTGACCTTTATCTTATCCACATATGTTAATATAGTTCTGATATATCATTTGTTGGTCAATAATCTGCCGATAAGTTGGGATTTGATTTTGCATCCTTGTTATTTATTTTGTTTTACTCGTGTCGAGTCAGTTTTTGTAGTTTACACTCTCACTATTTATAGTTTCATTTTTATCTTTCAATTTTTCTATATTCTTTCTTTTAAGGGGTTTATTTCGAGATCTGATATTCTTTTCAATAAAATGATATATTTTTTGAATATATGTAATCCATTAACATACTTTTCACCGCAAGATTATATCCTCTTTCTATATATATATATATATATATATATATATATATATATATATATATATATATATTTCTTTCAGTCATTTTACTGCAAACATGCTGGAGCACCGCCTTCAATCGAATAAATCGACCCCAGGATTTATTCTTTGTAAGCCTAGTATTTATTCTATCGGTCCCTTTGCCGAACTGCTAAGTTACGGGGATGTAAACATACCAACGTTGGTTGTGAAGCGATGGTGAGAGGACAAATACAGACGCACAAATACATATATACATATATACGTATATACGTATATATGTATATACATATATACGTATATATGTATATACATATATACATATATACGTATATACATATATACGTATATATACGTAGACAGGCGTCTACCAAATCCACTCAAATGGCTTTAATCGGCCCGAGGCTAGAGTAGAAGGCACTCGACCAAGGTGCCATGCAGTGGGACTGAACTCGAAACCGTGTGGCTGGTAAGCAAGCTACTTACCACACAGCCACTCCTGCGCCTTCATACAGCCACTCCTGCGCCTCCACACAGCCACTCCTGCACCATATATATAATGTACTGTTCTGTGATAGAAAGATCACCAAAAAAGTACTCCATCTAGTGGGAGATAATTATTATTTATTTAAAGGACACAATACATGATTTAAGTTACTAATAGTTATGACACGTGGTTTGTGCCTGATAAATATGAAGCTGTTAGTAGCATTTAAAGACAATTATTGTGTCCTTTAAATAGATAACATATATATATATATTCATACATACACACACACACACACACACATAAATTGAGGAAAAGGAGGCAGTCAAAATTTTATACAGCGATTTATAGAGTGATTTATAGAGTGTTTGAATTAGTGTACAGATATTGTACACTGAAAAAAAAGGCACGGTCAGAATTAAAGAAGGAAAGAGAGAAAAGGGGGAGGGGGAACAGAGAGAGCGAAGGTTCTAGGACAATCAAGAAAGAGGAAAAAATAATAAAGAATGGGGAAGAGACAGACAGACAGACATACAGACAGACAGATAGACAGACAGATAGACAGATAGATAGATAGATAGATAGATAGATAGATAGATAGATAGATAGATAGATAGATAGATGTTTCTTTTCAATTTGATGTGGTCAATCTATTGAAATTTCATTACAAAGCTGAGCATCACACAGCAAAGGACACCAAAGGAAAAAATTAATGAATACACATTTATCAATACTCACAATTCCAGCTATATATACGGAATGGCATAGATTTTAATTCCCTCGTAGCCAACTTCTTTTACACCATAAAATCAAACCTACCTATACTTCTACAATGCCCCAAAATGAAAAATCTGATTGATAAAAACGCCTTACGAAACAGTAGACGTCAGCTAAAAAATCTCAAGAGACAGATCACAAGAGCAAAATTCACATCAGAGAATGAATCAGAATTCTCCGTAAAAGAATATAAGGACAGCAGATGTCGAATATACAACAACTTTAAATATTTAGAAAGTGGTTCCCACATAAAATTCTAGCGCGGACTCTCGTTCAAAGTAACGCAGATATGAACTGCAACACGCAGAATCTCATATACTGCATTACTTTCCCCAACTTCAAGGAACATTATATTGGCGAAACAGATAATTCCCTCTGCTAACATGCAAAAATCCACAGGCAACACATGCAACAAGAAAAATTACGCAAGATTTCACTGAGCAAGCATCTATAAATATGCGGTGAAGAAAAGTTCAAAATCTTTCCCTTTTACAAACTACCAAGAGATGAACCAAAATTCCAAAAGGCAATGGCGCTACACTTCATCAAAAAATTCTTTCCAAATTTAAATGTTTGAATGACAAGCAAGGGAACTATGTTTAATCATAAAGATTGGAAAGAGAAACAGAGACAATATGACTGAACAATCTTCCAAATGAAACGAACTATGAACATTACATAGTTAGATCGCACAAACGCTGTGCCCACCTAATACGATTAGGGAGACATAATGCTAATGAACGCTATATTGTTGTCTAAAAATATTCCATGACCATGTGTTGTGGTCTGTGAATTTTTTCAAAAAAGCCGTTGGAAAACAGTTTATAGCAGAGACTCCATCTAAGAATATCTGAAGAAGGATATATAGATAACTAAATTACAACAGGTATATAGTCCATTTTTTGTATTATAGTGCATTGTTGTATCATTCAAAACTTTTTATTCTTTACAAACAATACACAATGCTTCAAGCGAACTACAATACTCTCCTATATATATATATATATATATATATATATATATATATATATATATATATATATATATATATATATATATATATATATATATATAACTGTAAATAATATGTGACAATTATTCTTCCAAAATGCATCAGCTCAAATTTTCCCTCGTTTAGTTGCATTTTGTTTTTCTTTGCCCATTAACTCACAGCATATAGATCAAACTGGAGTTGAGTTCCGTCTTCTTCATTGATGATTTGCTGGAGCTTTATATATATATATATATATATATATATATATATATATATATATATATATATATATATATATATATATATAAATATATATATATATATATATATATATATATATATATATATATATATTATGTACATATATATATATATATATATATATATATATATATATATATATATATATATATATAGATATATATGTATATATATAATATACATATACATCTATCTATCTATATATATATATATATATATATATATATATATATATATAAACATTAGGATTTTGACAATTGTCTTCTTATAGAGCTTACATATAACTCGAGAAAGAATACTAGAACCATTTTGCCACTGATTAGAAAATATATGTAATGTAGGTCCTTGGCAAAGTAATTGGTGAAGAAGGTCTCTTTTGGAATATCTTAGCGAAGCAAGCAAGAAATAAATCCTACCAAAGGATGAAAGATACTCAAAAATATATTTAAACAGGTTCTGCTTAGTTATATAATTTATATCCTATAGAGTGGCTTTCAGCTAAATATACGAATATATATTAATACAAAGATCATTTATGATGTTTGATTAAATAAACACAGAGAATAGATTGAATTATAAACTGTACCAAAATTATTTTTTTTATATTCTGACTTTATTTTCTTCATTTATGGATGTTGCATTAATATTTAATGTTTGTTCATGCAAAACATGGAATTACACAGAATATGGGATTTGACTATACAAGTCTAAAGGAATTTATTTTCATTGGAATTTGAATTTTGAACTCTTTTTTTACTTTTCATAGATGACCTCACCCTCACCACTTTCCTTATCTTTCCCATCCTACTTCCTAAAATTGACATCTTGAAAGGTCACTAACCCCTGTGAGAAAATGTGTTTATTTACAAATATGTTGATAGGTATACAATGGGAGGAAAAATGAAAGAAAAGAAAAAAAGAAAAATGCTTTGTCATGAAATTTCAATGGATTTACGGCATCAAATTGAAAAGAACCCCCCCCCTCTCTCTCTCTCTCTCTCTCTCTCTCTCTATATATATATATATATATATATATATATATATATATCCTTTCCCATTCTTTATTATTATTTTTCCTCTTTCTTGGTTTCCCGGAAACTTCTCCGTATTTCCCAACCCTTTGCTTTTCTTTCTCTCTTTCACCCCTTTTCCAATAAAAAAAAACAGAAACATTTTTGCTCCTCTGCTAAACAAAGGAAAACAAGCATCCGATTGATATAAATGAACAACGAAACGTTCTCTTTTTAATATTTTAATTTTGATTTTTTTTCTTAACAAGATCGATAAACGAACGAAAGCGCTAATAAAGAATTATCCTAAATTCTGACTGCCTCTTTTTTCTCAATATACAATATTTGCTCACCATTTCAAACACTCCATATAAATATATTGCAGTAGAGGAAATTGAAAAATAACGTTCAGCTATATATTTAGATTGTCATAATTTTTACCAAATACCACTTTCTTTGGCTAGACGGAATTTTACACGTCTATTTTTTTCATCTTCGTTTGAATTGTGCATTTTTTGTTTGCGTTATTTGTTATTTTCGCTTTACATTCTGCTTGACTGGTGTTGCCCTAATGTGTTCTACTAAATCATTTACAATAGGTGACCAGTCGATCATTTGTGCAATCATTCGCAGTACATATTAATCAAAAATGCAATATCATTTGAAATAGGATAACATATTACTTACGCAAGTGTATTTTAACGTTTACGTTAATTGTTTCTTTTCTATTTTTCGTTATTCTTCGATGCCACTAGATATTCTTCAGTGTATTATGGTATCGATATTTGTTATTATTCAGCTATTATATTAGAAACAATTATTTTAATACTTGTATTATTATTATTATGTTGTTTTATTTTAATTTTTTCTTCTTTCTTCAAATTTTCTTCCATTTCTCGCCGAGTGTTTTCCGTACACCTAGGGCAGAGTAACTCGTTGTATGCATTCCCAGTTTACACACGCAAATTCACAGGTAAAATATGTAATAAAAAAAAATCATGAATGGATGTTGTTTTCACAGCGATAATGCTCTTCTCAGTACATGAGTCGTTCCAGTTAACACGATTTTTTGCACTTCCTGTAGGGATGGTAAGTCTGGAATCATTTTCAAATAGGTTTCAGTACCTTTTTTTATCATTCCTAGATATCCTACAATCACTGGTATGGTAGTCGCCTTGAGGTGGCACATTTTTTCAATTTCTATTAGCAAGTCTTTATATTTACTGTTCTTTATTATTATTATTATTATTATTATTATTATTATTATTATTATTATTATTATTATTATTATTTTTATTATTATTATTATTATTGAATGAAAGAGCGGTGCAAGTAGTAGTAGTAGTAGTAGTAGTAGTAGTAGTAGTAGTAGTAGTAGTAGTGTTGGTGGTGGTGGTGGTGATGGCGTTGCTGCTGCTGCCATACCTGTAAGTCTAACCGTCATTTCTTGAGATTTTCAACAGGTACAATCCGTTTGGCCTGAAAGAGTTTATATATATATGGAAAATTGTTGTTTATTCGCACGCAAGAGAAGATTAATTGAATCTTGTAGCGTTTACTTTGAATATAAGATTTCCTTTCATGGTAATCTATGTGTGTGTGTGTGTGAGTTTTTTTTTTTTTTTTCAAATTTGAATTTGCGCTGCATTATTCATGATACGAAAACAGAGTTTAATAATGTTGGAGAAAGAATTACACTGGAACGAATGAGGAGGCGAGAACGTAAAAGAAAACATCTGAGAGCAGAAAGAGAAAGAGAAGGCAAACAACGAAAGAGACCGCCGTATTTGCACAGGAGACGACAACGAAATTATGAAAACATTATGCTAAGATAAAATTTACAGCAACAACTACAAAAGCAATTACAATAATTGGAACTATTTGAACAATAATGACAATGTGAACAGCGTAGATATCAAATACAATAGGACCAATGATAGGACGAAAACACTAACAAAACCAGCAGCACAGCAACACTCCGAGTAATTTGCAGTAACAACATATTCATTGTCATAATCCTAACAAAATCGTTGGCTTGCAAATATGATGGAAGAAAAGTGGGTAAAACATACACATGAAAATGAGTTTAGTCGAAACATAACCTCGTATTTAATTTGCTTTTGATTAAAAAATGTATCTAATTACAAAATTTTAAAATTGAATTTTAAAATTATGCGTTAATTTTTAGATTAATCCAAAGGGGGATCCTTTCCTTTTCATGGGCAACTCGATTAATTAATTTTCTTTAACTAAACACTTTGAAACTTCGGATACTGGTAGAATGTGTCATAGAACATCTTTTACTCTTAGCGTTGTTGAGAAAAGTTTATATTTTCGAAGATATTTCGTGTTGAAGTTGTCGTATTTCAGAAATTTCAACCAATCAACGGCGTGTATTCAGCTGAATAAAATTTCTGCTGTTGTTTGTCAACAACAAATTCCGACGGTGTATATTTCGTTTGTCACTGTTATTTATGACATATTTCATCTTAGTTACGTTCGTGTGAATAAACGAAGGTATCTGAAGCACGCTTACTTCATGACACCACCCTAATCGTTCGTGCATTTCTACTGTTTTCAGGGGGTTTTTTTTTTCCTGTTTTTCAGCTACTATTTTCGGAAAGACTTACTCCCCCACCCCATTTTCTCGCAAATTATTGTTTTTCCATTTTTTTTTTTTTTGCCAAAAACCCTGCTTTTCGGATACGGAGATACCGGAAAATTGCCAAAAATCAGAATTTTGACATTTTTACGCCCCCTTACCTCTCCCCCTTCAATTTCTTCATTTTCGACTTTTTTCTGTAATCCTAACCCTAAAACCCCAACCCTAACCCTAAGTAGGAAAATTGTAAAATTTTTTAAAGCTAAAACCAGTACAAACGTACGAACGATGTCATAAATAACAGTGACAAATGAAATATACTCCGCCAGTAGTTGTTGACAAACAGCAGTAATTTTATTCAACTACACGTCATTGATCGGTTGAAATTACCAAAATACAACTTTAACACGAAATAACTTCGAAAATAGAAACTTTTCTCAACAACGCTAAGAGTAAAAGATGTTCTATATGACACATTCTACCAATATACGAAGTTTCAAAGT
This sequence comes from Octopus bimaculoides, assembly GCF_046866305.1. Taxonomy (NCBI): domain Eukaryota; kingdom Metazoa; phylum Mollusca; class Cephalopoda; order Octopoda; family Octopodidae; genus Octopus; species Octopus bimaculoides. The sequence continues at coordinate 67,792,150 of NC_142933.1, forward strand.
GTTTAGTTAAAGAAAATTAATTAATCGAGCTGCCCATGAAACGGAAAAGTTTCCCAAACGGTTGTTTAAACTTTTGTTACGTATTTAATGTGTTCACATTACGATCGTTACGTTGTATGTGAGTGTGGCTGTCAGAATCGAGACCACATTGGAAAGTTATCTTCTCATATTTGTTTTTGTAGTTCGTGTTTTCGTATTTCGTATTTGTGTCCTTAATTCAAATCCCAGTGAAGTGGATTTTGCTTTCCAGCTCTCAAGTAGCAGCTTCACAATCACTCCAATTGTTGGGTCAAGAATTAATGAAAATTTCTCCAGGCGAAAGTATTTCCTTATTGTAGCTAGGACCGCATCCCAGCAACGGTCTTTTCTATTCAGGACTAGGAAATGTCATCCATCATCAACTATTATGACACTCTACAAAGCTCAGTTATTTCTCACATTGGATTATTGCTCTCATAGCTAAGATGGTACTGCTGCTGCTGCTGGGGAAGCGGTTACTGTTGATGTAAAGACAGAAATGTTAGAGTGGTTCTGGAAAAGGGTCATCTAACTAGCTGGCATAAGTACATTCATAGACACACTCCAGACTCTACCGTTTCAACATCTATAAGCAACTCTGCCCATCAGAGCTGGCTAGGCTCACGTGACTCCCACTCATACATGTCCGGCCCATTCGTCTAGCCTCGCCTCGTTACCCTTGCTCTGCAGTAATGGCTAAGTCCAGTCCTTCCTTTGAATTGGTTCTCTGAGATTCACTCCCTGCTCAGGTGTTGACTAACAAGAATCCAAGAGGAACTTCAGTCTCATCAATCTTACCGGCTTCTAAGGATGTAAGAAAGCTATGGGCAGTCCACCTCCTTTGGATTAGCAAGTAAAAGCAAATTAGTATCGCAACAAATAATATCCCATGCAGAATTTAATTATACTTCCTTTTACGCTCTGAGTTCAAATCTCACGGTGATCTGAGGTGATACCAGTCAAACCTCTGGAGCTGTTTTAATCGATTTTATTATTTCCCATAGTTCGTGGCCCAGTAACCATGTAAAATATAAAAAAAAGATCATTATTATTGTATTCATAATTTTTTTTCTAATACTACGTTTGATTTTAGATTTCACAATACGTTGGTTCTCTTATAAACCATCCAATTAGTTTCGTATGGCTTCCATTAATTTATCGTTTTTGATGTTTAAAACGCGTGACGTTTTTTATAGCAGTTGTTTGACTGCTGTTATTGAAATAGTTATTGTTGGTGCCAATATTATTGCTGTTGTTGTGATTGGTTTTCGTTTATTACGATATGTTGTTGCTATTGTTGTTTATATGGTTATCACCATCACAGTTACTATTTGTTATTGCTATTTCATTTTATTGTTTGTATGCTTGTTTATCATAATGTTCATTAAGTTTATTGTTGCTGTTGTTTAGAAGATCTATAATCAAAAGCATTCTGCCCGTGACCATCTTGTCTTTTATTCAGAAATAAACAGACTTAAGACAACATAATGTGAAATAAATATGATTTAAGAAAGTGTGGTAGAATCTGAGGGAAATCCAGTTGTTATTTCTTGCAAGCTGGACAAGAAAGTTTTGTCAGAGTTGCCGAACTTGAGTTTTCAGTGATTCTACTAACTCATATAATTGTCATTTAAGGGGCTGAGCATCCCGGAAGATTCAGACTCTTAATATCACTCCAGGCAAAATTAGCCTGGCCTATCATGTTACAGTACTGGACCTTTCAGTTAGCTATATACGCCATCTAAGCAGCGTCTGTATTCAATTTTATTAAAAAGGCTTGGGTCGCGATAAACGAAATTGCCCTTAATGGCAGTAGGATCGAATGCAAGACGACAAAAGTACGAAGCGAAATGAAAACTATTTCATACATACACTCCAGATCCTACTGTTTCTACAGCTATTATAAAGAATTCTGACCATCAGAGCTGGCTGGCTTCACGTGACCCCCCCCCCCCCAGTCATACCTTCCCCATCCATTCGTCTAGCCTCGCCCCGTCACCCTTGTTTTGTTTCACACCCCCAGTTCTGCAGTAATCACTACGTCCACTCCTTCATTTCTATTGGCTCTGAGATTCTCACCCTGCTCAAGTGTTGACTAACAAGAATTCAAGAGGAACTACAGTCTGATTTATATAAATCGGTACACATGTGCATGTATGGAAGTATGTATGTATGTATGTATGTATGTATGCATTCATGCATGCATGCATGTATGTATGTATGTAAATGTTTATATATACATGCGTATACATATTCATATATGTGTGTGTGTGTATATAGAGAGAGAGAGACACATACATAATATATATATATAAATATATATGTATATATATATATTTATACATATATATATATATATATATATATATATATATATATATATATATATATACATATACATATACATATATATACATATACATATATATGTGTGTGTGTGTGTGTGTGTGTGTGTGTGTTTCTATGTGTCTACAGGTGTGCATACAGACACATCTACACATGTGTATGTATATATGTGTAAATATATATTTCTATATTAATATATATGTAATATAATAACCCAGAGATATAGAGAACAGATGTCTGTATATGTATACAGTATATATGTACGTATGTATGTATGTATGTAGTATGTATGTATGTATGTATGTATGTATGTACACTACAAATTTCTCTGATCGGTTACCGCCATGTTGTTTATCTCCATTAGTGAGATATATTTAATTTTATTTTTATAATTGCCAAGGAATATATCAAAAGCAAATCACTATCTTTTATCAGCAGTAGTGACACTATTTCTGGTTCCACATATCTTCCTCTCCAATGCCTTCTTTTACACAATCATCATCTTCGTCATTATTATCATCGACATCATTATCATCATCATCATCATCATCGTTGTCGTTGTCGTCATCATCATCATCATCATCATCATCAATATCTCTTAATTTCATAGCTATGTTGCCATTCTCACTGCTTTATATTGAGCGGCTAGTGGGGAAAAACTGAGCCGCCATATTCTGGTGAACAGCACACAAGTCCCTAGTTTCGATTAACGGTTTGAGTTTTGTTAACTTCATCCCTTGAAGTGAAATAAGATGGTGGTTTCATCTTTTCAGGGTTGATAACATGTGTCTGTCAAGTAATGGGGTCGAAATAATCGTGGTGTGACTGTGGAGTTGAAGTGGGGTTTGTATGCAAATGTTTTACCCCGAGGCACCGAAGCAGATTGGAAACAACCGTATAAGGCTGAATACATAGAATATATAATTTCATTAATATCTTTTGTAAAGTGATATAGTGGATAGCATTGAGAACAGAAGGGAAGTCGCATTCATTAAAGCTTTACTGTATTTCTTCCACTTCTCTACATTCTGAGTTCAATCCCACTTCCGGGCTCAAAATTGTTTTTCTCTTTTCAGGATCATAAAACAAAGTACCAATCAAATACTGTACATCGATGTAATCGTCATAATTTCTCCCCTCAAATTTACTGACCTTGCGCCTAAATTAAAAACAAATATTAAAGTCATTATTTACTATTATCATAAGGGGTCTAGTTGATGTGAGGTCCCACCTACTAGTTCGACCAACTAGTTTTCGAACTCGAGTCCATTTTGGGATCATCGCCTCACAATCCCGGTTTTATTTCTTTTCAGCCATATCTTAGGCTGTCTCTCTCACCCTATTTCTTTATTGCCCACAAGGGGCGAAACATAGAGGGGACAAACGAGGACAGACAAAGGGGTCAAGTCGATTACATCGACTCCAGTGTGTAACTGGTACTTAATCTATCGACCCCGAAAGGATGAAAAGCAAAGTCGACCTCGGCGGAATTTGAACTCAGAACGTAGCGGCAGACAAAATACTGCTAAGCATTTCGCCCGGCGTGCTAACGTTTCTGCCAGCTCGCCGCCTTTAGCTGTCTCTCTCACCTATCGCCTGGATCTCTTTCAAGATGCCGTTTCCTTGAAGATGCTTGATGCCAATTCATAGCACCCATCGTCTCAGTCTGGTTCCAATAAAACCCCTACATCCAACTTCTACAGGAAAGTGTCATGCAATCCAACCGGCATCTATACAGTTTTCCAGTAGAGTCTCATAACGATCGTCTTTCCTAATCTGAGCAGTATCTATATTCTGTTCTATATTTAAGAGATGAGAAATTATGTACATTATTTACATTATTTACAGTTGACGGATATTTGTCCTCATCTTGTTAGTTGTTAACACAACGTTTCGGCTGATATGCCCTCCAGCCTTCATCAGGTTCTACTTATTTTATTGACACCTGATGAAGGCTGGAGGGTATATCAGACGAAACGTTGTGTTAACAACAAACAAGATGAGGACAAATATCCGTCAATAGTAAATAATATAAATAAGGTATCTATATTGTCGTCATATGAACTAGTTAATTGAACAAGGTGTACTATTTTACGTTCCTCACAGTGTATTGTCATATCCGGTTTCTTCGTAGTTAGTTTTGGAAGGAGGTGTTCGCACCAATGCATTGTGCCAATGCTAATAATCAATATTATTTACATTACATCGCTGAGCTGGCAGAATCGTTTGCACGCCGGGCAAAATACTTAGCGGCCTTTCGTCCGTTTCACATTTTTAGTTCAAATTCCTTCGAGGTGACTTTTCCTCTTTCATTCTTTTAGAGTCGATAAAATAAATACCAGCTGAGCCTTGGCATTGATGTAATCAATTTACCTCCTCTCTCGAGCTTTCTCACCTTGCGCCAAAATTTGAAAGTAGTATTAGCTACTAAATTTACATACAGTCAGGAGATGAGAAGAGTCGGACAAAATGTCTACCAGCATTTAGCTACAGACTTTCATGTACTAAATTCAAATTCGGTTCCGGTCAACTTTTCCTTCCGTCATTTAGGTGTCCATAAAGTAAAGTAATAGTCAAGCACTGCGGTTCATTTAATCGACAACTTCTTTCTCGCAAATCAGTACCCATGTGGAGATCTTTAAAATCGATCATTTTCATTTCAACAGCATAAGACCAATCGGAGTTATTTGAATCAGTTACAAAATTTTGAATGGTACATATTTCAATAACGTCAGAAAGGTGAAAGATGAAAGACAAACTTTGTAGAATTTGAACTCAGGAAGTCAAGAGGTGTCACGAAATTCAAGCAAGCATTTAACACAACCCTGTACTGTTTCTGTCATTCCATTGTTCTTATATCATCTATAATTATGATTCGTTGTATAGACGCCAAGAACTTTATTGAAAGAAAGGTGTCTGATTGGTTTCAACACTCTCCTTGATAGTTCTGCTTATTTTATCGACATATGAGTAGTAAAAACCAAAAGTTAATCACAGCATGATTGAAACACAGAACTGAAGTAAAAAAAGAAAAAGGAAACCACGTAAATGATTCTATTAAATTATTCCAGCACTGTATTGTTCCGCGTGTCTTCACATCTGTGTTAAATTTCACGTGGCCGTACTATTTATTCTTTTATTCTTTTACTTGTTTCAGTCATTAGACTGCGACCATGCTGGAGCACCGCCTTCAAATATTTTTGTCGAGTAATTCTTATTCTCTCGATCTTTTATCGAACCGCTAGATTACGGGAATGTAAACACACCAACATCGGTTGTCAAGCGATGATTGGAGACAAACACAAATACAAAGGCACACATACACGTAGATACACACACAGACAGACACACACACACTCACACAAAACCATATATATGTGTATACACAATGGGTTTCTTTAAGTTTCCGTCTTACACATCCAATTAAAAGGCTTTGGTCGGAGCAATGTGGTTGGAAGCAAGCTTCTCACCACACACCTCCCCTATCCAATATTCCTAGAAATTCAAAGGATACATTAATATAGGCGCAGGCGTGACTGTGTGGTAAGTAGCTTGCTTCCTAACCACGTGGTTCGCGTTCAGTCCCACTGCGTTGCGCTTTGGGCAAGTGTCTTTTACTATAACCCTGGCCAGACCAAATCCTTGTGAGTGGAATTGGTAGACGGAAACTGAAAGAAACCCGTCGTATATAGATATGTAGATATATATACATATATATATATATATATATATATATATGTGTGTGTGTGTGTGTGTGTGTGTGTGTGTATGCTTATGTGTGTTTATGTGTGTGTTCCTCCACAATCGCTTGATAACTTGATAATCGATGTAAGAGTGTTTATATCCCCGTAACTTGCAGTTCGATAAAAGAGACCGATAGAATAAGTACTAAGCTTACAAAGAATAAGTCCTGGGGTCGATCTTGTCAACTAAAATCCCCTTTAATGCGGTGCTCCAGCATGGCTGCAGTCAAACGACTGAAACAAGTAAAAGAATAAAAGAATAATATAAGTTTAATTTAAAAAAAGGACACGATTGTCATCGCCGGAATACCTTTGACTGTAGATCGGGCAACAAGAACAAAAAAATTAACATAAATTGACATTAGTTTTAGGTGCATTGTGTCTGAATAAAAGATGAGATGGTTCCCAAATTGAACGTCTTGAATCAAATGCCTACACGGTCAAGACTGATTTAGTGCTAAACAACAACAGCAAGAACAACACAGAAATCAACAACGATAACAGCAGCAGCAACAGTAGTAGTAATAGTAGTAGTAGTAGCAGCAAAAACAGCTAGAAGACTTTGTCTTAAATAAGTAATAACAAAAAAAAACACTGTTATATGTTCTCTATCATCCTATTCTGAGATATCCCTTGTTGAAATATACTGATTATATGTAATCATTTCATCCTGTATCAAAAAAGAAATTTTAATAATAATAATAATAATAATAATAATAATAATAATAATAATAATAATAATGATGATGATGATGATAATAATAATAATAATAATAATAATAATAATAATAATAATAATAATAATAATAATAATAAGAAGAAGAAGAAGAAGAAGAAGAAGAAGAAGAAGAAGTAGAAGAAGAAGAAGAAGAAGAAGAAGAAGAAGAAGAAGAAGAAGAAGAAGATTATTTGAGGACAAAAAAATCTGATAACTTCTCATTTCTAATGTTTCATTTAACAAGATCGAAGACAGGATGTAGAATTAATTATTTCCTTTCTATGTGTATATATGCCAGCCCGTAATTAACTGGGTTTTGTTTGTTTTTGTTGTTTTTTTTTCATTTTTTTTTTATCACAAATTACTTTATGCTGTTATTGCATTATCACGCAAGCCTTACACATCAGCCGACATATAGAAACGAAATAGATCCTTATGTTGTTTACTCTGTTGAATGTACAACTTCTTGCAAACTATATCAGTCTTATAATGTAAGCAGATATATTGGTTTCAAATTTTGGCACAAAGTCAGCAATTTCGACGGGGAGAGGGTAAGTCGATTACATCGATCCAAGTGATTAACTGGTACTTGTTGTATCGACTCCGAAAAGATGAAAGGCGAAGTCGACAGAATTTGAACTAAAAAAGTTAAGAGGAACGAAATATCGCTAAGGATTTCGTCCGGCCTGATGACGATTTTGCCAGCTCGTCGACTTCTTTCAAATATATAGGCACAAGGTCTGACATCTTGAGGGAGGATGCGAGTCGATTACATCGACCTCAGTACTCAACTGGTACTTATTTCATCGAATCCAACAAGATGAAAGGCTGAGATATAATGGTTGTATATAATAATTTATTATCTACCCATCGTACCTTGCTTCAAGTCACATTTGATAAAATTAGTCAATGATATAGGATACCAATGTCAAGTTTTGCAATTAATAATCTCCCTAAATAGTTAATTGTGGTCTTGTTCCAATATTAAAAATCAATAATTTATTCTTTAAAATGGTTTTAAAGGCACATGGTCAGTAATTTTACGCTGTTATTGCATTATCACGCAAAACTTACACATCAGCCGACATATAGAAATAAAATATCTCCTTATATGCTTACCATCGACCCTAGTATTTAACTGGTTCTTTATTTTATCGACCTTGGAAGAATGCAAAACAGAGTTGTCCTCGGCGAGATTCGAACACAAAACGTAAATAACCAGAACAAACATAGTTTCCTTTAGGTTTCACCGAAAGATCGACAACTACCTCTACAACAATATTTTCTTCGGAATGGTTCTAAGTGTTTGAACGGGACATGTCCGCCCGAGCAGATTCTTTATGATACCTCCTCTCCAGCATTGTCTACGATGCTAGTTTATGAACTTCTACAAATGGTCGGATCGTAATAGAATGCACGGCTCTTTGATGGGATTCCTGTTTCTTATTTGTTTTATTTTTCTTTTCTTCTTATTTATGTTGTATTTTGTTACTGCTATTTTCTTCTTTACCTTAGACCAACGGCAAATATAAAAGGCAAAGAAATGTGAGTGATCAAAGAGCCACCCGTTGATCCTCTCACCATTACACCAATTCCAGAACAAAGCCATAAACTGTAACATCACTGGAACCATAATCATTGGTACAGAGATATCTAAAATGTAATCGAAGGTTATAAAAATAATGTACAGTATCAGGACGAAATAATATATATCCCACTGTTCGGCTATAAACATGAAAATATAAACAGGCATGAGAAAGGCAGTGAAAGGAAAAAATGGGGAGAGGTAAAGAGGGAGATACAATGAAAAAGAGACAGAAAAAGAGTAAAGAGATTGTGAGAAAAGCAACAAAACAAGTAATTCACATAGCCTCGACTGACTTTTCGGATTCAGTGAAGTAAAATGTCAATGACTTGGTCGTACATATACGACGAAAGATATTCAAACTTAATAATATATATATTCTTTTCTACTCTAGGCACAAGGCCCGAATTTTGGAGGGAGGGGGCCCGTCAATTAGATCGACTCCAGTACGCAACTGGTACTTAATTTACCGACCCCGAAAGGATGAAAGGCAAAGTCGACCGCGGCAGAATTTGAACTCAGAACGTAAAGACAGACTTAATAATATATATTATCATGAATAATGAAAATTTAAAGGATCATTACAGTGTGAAATTATATGATCCAAATAGAGAGCCTCAACATGGTTGCTCGGCCTCATATAGATATTAATCAAATCTCCTTCAAATCACATCCCACTAATTTTTAAAACGGATGATATAATGATGGCATTTTCGAAGCTCATCATTCTTGTTTCTCTCCAAAACATTTCTGGATCACAAAATATTTTCTGACCCAATCCAATGTTAGGAGATATAACAGTGGATATTACACGATATCCCTATAAAATAAGTCGATGTTTTGAATGCATTTAGTGTGATATTTTTTTTATAGACTGGCACAGATTTCAACAATGATACACCTAGGATAAAAATCTGAGCAGGTCATGGCAGAAATGTCATTGTTGAAATCTTTGCTCAGTCAAGGCCGATATTTGTTTAAAGTTAATGAAAGTAAACGAAGCACAAACTGTAATTTTTGCAAGCTTTCCTGTATTGGTGCAATTTATGCAGTTAGTGCATAGTTTGAACTTCTGTCGCTTATGTGCGCTCGAAAAAAGTTGATAGTTGGTAGATCCAGCGAGGAAGAATTTGGTTGTATGCTTAGCATTGAATGTGTCAGTCTTTTGTATTAAATAACAACAATAACAACAGTGGATTTTTTTATCCGCTTCCCCCAGGAAGCAATATTTTTTACTTTCAACACCCTGTCATCTACCCACTTTCAAATATTCAATTTGTTTTAAACTTCCAAGTTTGTATCTCATTAGAGTCGTAACTGGTTAAAAAATAACTAAAAATTAATAATTTGTTGAGGTTCGTGCAATCAAACGTATTCACTTCTAAACTTGTCAATTTAACTATGTAAAAATGGTAAAAATACTACTTCTGTTAATGATATTTGATGAAATACGTTTTATGAGAAATGTTCCCTAATATCATCTGTAAATTTAAATAATTTTCTTGTCATGCACCTCATTACATGTAAAATTATACTGGTTTCTGTTTGAAACCTTCAGATTTTCAGCTTTGAAACAGAATCTAGTAAAGGATCTATACGTTAACATGACACAGTCAGGATAGTTCGCGACTATGTTTTAATAACAACCAGAGTGTTTCTGTTAAAAATCTCAGAAGTTTGACATATGAGGTAGTCACGGCTGAAAAGCCTTTGCTTAAATTTTTGTTTAAAGTTAATGAAACGAAGTGAACCAAAAACAATAATTTTTGCAGGCTTTCTTAAATTGGTGTAACTGATGTGGTTGGTATATAGTTTGAACGTCTGAAGGTGATGCACGCGCGAAGATGGCAGTTAGAAAATCCAGAGATTTGTGTTTCCCTTTCAAAGAGAAGAATTTGGTCGTAGGCTTAACACTGGATATATCACCATTGAAATTAGATGACATTGCTTTATTTGGCCTTACCGAGGATCGACATACGAGAGATAAGTCAAAGGCAAGTCGAAATACTTAACTGGAGTTGGAGTAATGTAAAGATGATCCAAGACTACAAAATGACATTTGTGACATTAAAACGGAGTGATGCATTGCACACAGAAGTCGTTACTGCAAGTGATGCAAGCAAAGAGTAGCAAAGCTGGTAACGATTTTGTGAATTTCATTATTTGAGAAATCATTCTATCTAAATTAAAGAACTGATTTTTTAACTTGATTTCTTGGTTTATTGTAAGTAACTTGACCGTGTAGTATTATAAGAAAGCGGAGTGCTGTTTTATCCAAAACAAAAGACATCTTTGCTTCGCTCTAATGCAACGAGTTAGATGACTCTATGGCAATGAATAAAAAATTAAGGCTGCAAGTTTTATATATATCGTTTACTTTTTAGAGGTGATTGTCTCCAACAACAAAACTGACATTACCTGACCTCATCCATTTTATGCTTGCAAATTCAGCAGTTGATATTATCTGATATTGCTATAGAACAAGACAATGTCATGAACGCCATTAGCATCCATTTTTTTTACAGACTGCTACAATATAAAATGTTAAAAGAAAAATTGTTTATTTCAGCGAAGCAATGAATAAATTTTTTCTGCGGTCTTAATAGAGTAATCGATAATCAAGAATTGGTTTACGGAGAGCTTACCACTTACGTTCTACAGACTATACAATGGCATACATGGAAATGTATCAAAGACGTTTTTAAAGAGATATATCAAGAATGTGTAATAAAACGGA
>NC_142933.1:67810796-67838296 GCF_046866305.1 Octopus bimaculoides
CACTCCTCCACACTCAAATACAAACAAACAAACACACGCACACACACAACAAGAAACACATATGAATGCGCTGTTAAAATAATCACACATCAATCTATTTCATCTATTTTGTTCTATGTATATTAATTCTATCTACGTTATTCAAATTTCTTATGAATGTTTGATATTGCTGAAAAACTGTGGAAATCTATACTATGTTTACAGACAGATATTTTTCACCAGAGAATTTCCACTTTTCATGCACACTTCACCTCCACATCAGACTTTGAAAAAAATCATCTTTAGTTTGTTAACAATATAATTGAACATTGGCTGTACCGATGAGTTATGAAAACGTCTACAAATGAAAGGAAATAGGAAATAGTAATTTAGAATTTTTAACTGAACTAGATTTAACCGTTATCCTATACTTTACGTTGAAGATCAATGTAAGGGAGAAATATTCTTTTCGTAAATATAAAGGCGCAGGCGTGGCTGTGTGGTAAAATGCTTGCTTCTCAACCACATGGTTCCGGGTTCAGTCCCATTGTGTGGCACCTTCAACATGAGTTTTCTACTATAGCCTCGGGCCGTCCAAAGACTTGTGAGTGTATGTGACAGAAGGAAACTGAAAGCCCGTCATATATATGTGTGTGTGTGTGTATGTGTGTGTGTGTGTGTGTGTGTAGGTGTGTGTATTTATATGTGCATGTGTTTCTGTCTGTGTTTGTCCCATACCATTGCTTGACAACCGATGTTGGTGTGTTTATGTCCCCGTAATTTAGCGGTTCGGCTAAAGAGAATGATATAATTAGTACTAGAATTATTAAGAATAAGTTCTGTGGTCGATTTCTTCGATTAAACACCCTTCCAGAATAGCCACAGTCAAATGACTGAAGCGAATACAAGAATAAAAGAATAGAGATTACAAAGAAGAGCGTTGTAGTTTGCTTGAAGCAATGTAGTACAAAAGTAGAATAATAAATGACATGAGAAATGAGGGAAGCTTCTAAATTTCGGGCGCAAATGCCTATCTTCAGGCGCAAAGGCATCTCTTCAGGTGCAAAGGCATATCTACGTAGATCATGCGAAAATGGCAGGATCTACGTACACACATATTACTTTGACTATCTTTCTGATAGGCTTTTGCGCCTGAACGATAATTTTTTTAAAAACCTTTCACATTTCATTTATACATAGATTACTAAACGTTAACTGGATCCGAACTTTTACCCTGTACTACAATCTTAAAGTAGAAGAAAGAAAAGACAAGGAAGCTATTTTACGATTTAAATAGCACGACAAGGAAAATTTCACGATTTAAATAGCACGACAAGGAAAATTTCACGTCAAATGAATGAATGATACAAAATAAATACGATAAAATAAGTATCTGATGGAAATAATTCTGGGGTTGACTTGCTCGATTTAATTCTTTGGAGAAAGTGCAATAGAAAGTGCAATAATACGGCCGTAGTCCAATAAGAGAAAGCAGCCAACGAACATATATATAAACTACATTAATAAGAGAAGACACTGGAAATTCCATTAAAAAGGTGTTTCCGATTTGATAATGAAAAAAAACATTGCTGTAGATCAGTTATATTGCGTAAAAAAATAGGTAAACTTTTACTGCATGAGACTTGCCTTATTAGTAATGGGTGTGAGTGAGTATGTTTAGAAATGCATCAATTCGCTTTTCCTTAAATTTTTCTATCTATCTATCTATTTGTCATGCAAGCGACTCTTACACGAATATAACTTATGTATGTGTTATGTAATGGATTCTCTAATGACATTTATCCCTTAAATAATGCTTTAACTTTTTATTTGTTTCTCTTAATTTTAATGTTTTTCTTCAAATCAGTATTTTTTCTGTCTTTCCGTCAGTCAGATAGATTTTACAAGATATCACCTGAAATAGATAACGGACCATTGTTAATCATATGTCACACAACGCACATGTTTCATGTAATACCGTTATCTATCACTTCGTCTTCCCGCTAACTTATTTTGTTACAAGTAATTTATCTACAGCCACTATGTTCTACTGAAGCGATTCGTCTCAAAAAGTACTGTATCGCCTCTTTCTTCTAAATGGTAATGGGGCGGTTTTGATAATCATTCATTTATTCCACCATCCATCACTCCGTTCATAATTATTTCTTTCTATTTTGTGTTTTCAAAAAATTTTCTTTAATTTATTTCTATTTTATATTTGTAACCCTTCTCTTATTTCTTAGTTTCTTCATTTTTTTAATTCCAGAAACAAACATGGTAGAGCGATAAATTTCCCTCAAGAGTTTTATTTTAGTAATAAAAATTTCTAATTTTTAATAAATATTTCTGAATTAAAATGAAGGTCAGAAACTTTGAAGGTAGGAGTTTATTCGATACGATCGCCCCCAGAACTTGATTGAGAATTCATTTTATTAACCTTGGAAAGAAAAGATGACCCCTGCCTGGATTTGAATTCAGAATACGAAGAGTCGGAACATATACTGCAAGGCATTTTTCCGACGCTTTAACTATTCTACTAGCTCACCGCCAGGAAGTTTGATTACATCAGCCCCAGTGTTCAACTGGTACTTATTTTATCAACCCCTCAAAATATGAAAAGTAAAGTCAATCTTGGTGGAATTTGAACTCAGAACGTAAAGACGTACGAAATGCCGCAAAGCACAATTGTCCGGTACAGTACCGATTCTGCCAGCTCACTGCCTGTTTATCTATTATAATGTTAATATACCTGTGAAATACAACCATTATACAATTATGCTATTTTCTTTTCCTTAAAATCATGTTACTATATGGATATGTAAGAAACAATTATTTCTTGTTGCTGTTGTTTTTGTTCTTATTATTTTATCCACTGATCTAGGTAGACATCAAATTGAATATCCATTTACATCGATACTCCGTATTAGCCCTCTACTGAAACTGCTAATATATTTTGTTTCTGTTCGCTTCTATGATATAAATCATGACAACGAGGACAGTGTACTTTACGTAAGAGGATATTGTCGACACACTGCAAACTGATGCGATGTAAAATTTTCATGTATCAATTTACATTTGATGTCGACTGCCATTTGTATTCCGATAGGTGACAGTGGATCAGAAACAGCAGTGAACCGGACAAAATACCATGTCATAGTATTCAATGACATCTTTTATATTTTTTAATATCACCTACATCAATTTAGCCTTCCTTTTTCCAAAAATGCTAAAATAATGTCAAAATCGATATAATTGAATAAACTACTGAGTGCTGTACCCCGACATGAATCGAAATGGGTAATCACTTGTACCATTAGACGTATGAAAATTATATTAATGTACTTGATAAAAGTGTAAAGTGTTCAAGTTTAGAACAATTCGGCAAATATAAATGACAGTGCGTTTGAGCAACGTAATTGTTCTTAAAATAAACATATGCATGTGATATTAAAGATTCTTATTACATAAGCAAATTTCCTCGAGGTAAGTCATATGTTTTGAGCTCCCGAAATTGTTTGACTTTTGTTGTCACGAGTTGTTGAAGTCTTGTTTTGTTGCTCGATTCGTGTTATAAGGCAGCTGCCCTCCTAGGGCGCTAGTTGTTTTTTTTAATCCTTTTGGGGGCTATATACGCCAATTACATCGAAGAATTTCTATGAAAATTTTACCAAAAATAATGGTGACCGACCGTGGGAATGATGACGAGAGGTTGAACAGCCAGCTCAACGAAGACTTCCCCGCCCTCACCACCACTATTGTTCCCACAGAGGAAAAAGAAGAAAAGAAACAACAGATGAAAAATGAAGAAAAGACAATTGAGATTTCTTCGCACACAAACGAAGCAGGTCGAAGCAGGTTCGCTTCAGCCTGCAACTACATGGAAAATATCAAATAAAATAATGAATTGTTGGAGAAGGTGAAGGGTCTCTTGAAGAAATAGGAGGAATTATCGCCCTACACACTCCCATTGAGATCGAGCAATAGATCTAGAAGAGGACAATAACATACAAAGTGATAAGTCTAAAAACAAAATAAATGGAAAGAACGACTGAAGCCTTCATAGAAAAATGTCATCGCCCCATTTGGGATAAGAAGACTTACGTTAGCAGAGGGAGGCGTTTTGGGATCGTAGAAGTGAGATTCCAAAACGAAGAAGAGGCGAGGAAACATTCAGTCAGCTCTCTTACGCAATGAGGAACTACTCCTTGTCCCAACGTACCTTGGAAGAAGAGTAGTAAGGATCAAGGTGGCCGACGTCCCGCCTGAAATTGATATTGAATATACAACAGCAACCGTCCCGTACGAAGTTGGGGGTAGGTCAAATATCCTCCAATCATATAGGTTGAGGAAGTAAAACTGGATAGGAACGGGATGATGCTCCTCTGCCAAATTGAGGAGAAGCAAATAGAAAATATCCCCGACTTTATCATCCTGAAAAAAGAGGGAGGAGGCTACATGTTGCGGTCGAAATGCCACCTCTGTGGCGAACCCGAGCCATTTAATAGCTCTTTACCCAACCAACAAAGCACCCATCAAAATGTCCCTGCTGCCAGCAGCTCTATCACAGCAGAAACTCCAGCAAAAAACACAGCAGGGCCAAACGAACAAGAGGAGACAGCAGTTCGGGACGCCGGGCATCTAAGCGGAGCGGGACAAGAAGCTACAGCAAAAGCAAAGAAAGAAAAAAAAGAACTGAAAGCGAAAAGAACACAGATGAGCTAACTCTCATCTGCTCAAATGTACCCCTCCCCGACGACGCTTTGGACGCAGAGAAGGACGAGAACGGAGCATCGGATGGGAGTTCCCAGGAATGGACAGTGGTAAAAGGGAAGAGAAAGCAGAGCACTGAAGAAAAAGGCGGCAGTAACACAAAAACATCGGAAAACACAGAAAGGTGACACCGCATCCACACAAACACAGCCTAGCACGAACAAACAAGAACAGAACCGTCACACAGAACCAAACACAAACAAAAACAATAACTTAGACAACAGACACAAACAATGCAGAATTCATGCAGACATTAAACAATATATTAAACATTTACGCAAACAGCTACCTCACGCCCACATTCTACATTCCACAAATCATAAAAATTATTGCTATAAAACAAAACACATACACACTTTTAAAAACAAGGCACCCGAATGTCACAGGAGAATATCGGACTACCATAAAAAGAACTATATACAAAGGACTGACGACTTGGGAGCAACGACTTGGGAGCAACGACCTGCGACACCTATAGATAAATGCTTTTTTTCTCGCTTCTCGCTTGATCCAAACGAAAGTGAAACAATATTATAGCCTTATCACATTAGAATTAAGTGAAAGAATAAAAGTGAAACAATATTATATCACATTACAATATAGATGTTGTTCTTTCATTTTTGACACGTAATACCGAACCAGTACCAATGTTATATTGCTTTAATCCAAAAGAAAAGAAAAGATACATGTTGACACTCACGGGATCTGATACTATTACCTTGTAAAATTTGATTTGATTTGGTCGAGCCGTTTGAGAATGCATAAAGAACAAAGAATTTTATTTAGAGATTATTATTATTATTATTATTATTATTATTATTATTATTATTATATTCAGGCCCTTCACTCTTCTAAATGCAGAGTTGAAGATTTAGGCCAGGACTATTCACGATAACCATCTTATGCACTACACCATAGAGAATTGGGTAAGGAAGCTGGCATGGGTGGGTCTCTGATCAATTTAGATCAATCTAAAGCCTTTGATAGGGTCGACCAGCAATACTTGATGGTTGTCCTCAAGGCTGCCGGTTTCGGTTCAGTTCTCCGCGGTTGGATCTCTGCTTGTACAGCGACATCTCCTCGGTTATTCGGGTGAATCGTCACCTGTCGAAGCCATTCAGCATCTTGCGTTCGGTTCGTCAAGGATGCCCTTTTTCTTCCCTTCTGTATTTACTGACTCTTGAGCCATTACTGTGGAAGTTAGTGGCTTTGAGGGGTGTCCCGCGTGATCTAGGATGTGCGAGAAGTGTGTCTGATTACGCTGATGATGTAACCGTCATAGAGTCGAGCCACAGGCATATAGACCTGATTGGCGACACACTACAAGAATGTGAAGCGATGACAGGAGCAAATATTAACGCGGAAAAGTCAGTGGGCTTGCAACTCGGCACCTGGAGAGGCAAGTCCATACCGTCCAACAGCGTCCTGGGGCACTGAACAGACGGTCCCGTTAAGTTGTTCGGGGTCTGGTTTGGTCCGGACCTCCGGGAGGAGAAAAACTGGGACGTGGTGACGAGCAGGGTTGCGAGTCTCACCCAGGAATAGGCCGATAGGAAGCTGTCCCTGAACGGTCGAGCGGAGCTAGCGAATGCATACATCGCATCCATCACCTATTATTGCTTGACTGTCATTGCTTGCCCTGTTTGCTGGTTGACCAAGCTGGTGCGCTTACTCTTCCGGTTTCTGTGGAAGGGACGCATTCGACTGAGCCGCTGAATGGAGGGCTCGGCATTCTGTGGGTACTGATGCGCAGACATGCGCTGAGGTTGCAGCATCCCCAGCCTTACCTTGACGGTGAGCAGATGTGGTTACCGTTTGTCAAGCACGCTTTTCCACAGCTCGTCTCTTTGACTGAGCTGCAAACCTGGATTAGGCATAGACCAAGGAAAGGCGCTTGGTACCTCGAGTGCCGTCAAGCGCTCAGTCTTCCGCTAAGCGGGCAATGCAGTCGGTGGTAGTTCCACTCTAGCGTTCTATAGAGGACTAGTGGAGAAAAAGTGCGACGACGTTCTCGGGGAAACTTTGGCGTTGATGAAGATCAACTAACCGGTCTAATTCGGAGAACTTTCGGGCATGGGCCTATGGTTAACTTCCAGAAACTCCTTACCTGGCAGTGCTACCGAGGGGTACTGTTTGTTCGAGATAAGCTTTACAAGCACGGAAGTGCCGTCAGCCGGGCCTGCCTGAGGTGCGCTCAGAAGGATGAAACCGTTCTGCACGCCCTAGGCCTGTGCCCGAGTATTGCTGATCTGTGAGTTTATGTGGAACATCTGCTGTCACGTGTAGGACGGATCCGGCTATCAACTGCATCCATTGTGAAGATTGGTCGGAATGGGGCAGGGAATTTATATTTGTCTAGTGGCTGTGGCGAAGAGGTAGTAAGTGGACCCGTTTGAAAGTTCTAAAGACAAGCACTTACCTCTTTGGCCAAGCCCTCATCAACTTTTTCAAGTTTCATTTGAAAAGGAAGTTGAGGGTGGAGAGAGAAGTGCTGCCTTGTGAGACGTTGGCTATAATGGATCTATTTCTTCTTTATTTTATTTTCTTGGGCTCCTCTCTTCTGAGTTCAAAATCCCGTTAAAGCTAACTTTACCTTTCATCTCCCGAAGATTGATACAAAAAAGTGGTAACTAAATGCTGTGGTCGATATAATCGGTTTTTCCTTCTCCAAAATTTCAAGCCCTGGGCTTATCTCATAGGAAGATATTTAGTTTCATTGCTTCGCGTTTTAGTGTTTATATTCTGTCAGCCTAAATCTTAGCTTTTTATCTTCTCAGGTTTGGGGGCATGCGCTGATGCAACGCGTAACTGGATCCATCATTTGTCGGACTCTGCTCGGGTTGTCCCGAGCAACCATCCGAGTGCTTTCCCAGTCAGTTCTCATTTCCGAGAAATACTTCCTTAACTGCCGTGACCATGAAATATGTGGCCGACCAACGCGAACCGTCAACCCAGCCGGATCCTCAAATAGTTTAGAATATGAGTCAAGTGCTGGAGTTGATCAAATCGACTAACTTTACCCCTGAAAATTTTGGCCTTGTGACAATGTTAGAAATCAACTGTTTTGTGTTTTATTTCATTCTTGTCTATCAAGCCGCAAATTCCCATTTTTTAAACAGGAAAAGTATAGTAGATAGAATTGCTGCCATTCTATCTTGTATTCGAAACTGAAATACAAGAATATCAGTGACTTTTTAAAAGAAAATAGAGAATAAAAATAAATATAATGAATTAATGAACAGCTTATTTAAGTAATTAATTTATTAATTAATGCGATGTGTTTATGGGTGGCAAGGGGCGACATATCGGATATAATTAGAAACAGACAGCAGTTAAATAATTGCAAACATATGTCAATTATTTAAAAGTTATTAATTACTTTGTGGCACAGAGTCAATGGTTTTTACTGTGAAGAGATATAGTCATGATTAGTACATTAAAACTAATTAATTTATCTACTACAAGGAAATTAAAGGTGACGTCAATTATACAAATAATACATTTATAACAGAGTCTAACGCGAATAATTGGTTAAATCGTTTTCGGTAATTCTCCCTTGTCTCATCGTTTGACTCCCTCGGTGGAAAACAGATGTAGTACCAGTCCAAATCGGTGGATTTACAAAATTTCTAGACCGTGCGACGAGGTGCCTTGCGGTATGACTTCCGGATTTGTAACTCGAGTTCAAATTTCGCCTAGGCTGAGATAATCAGAACTAATCATCTGATTACAGGAACACACTGCCCAACCGGTAATTGGCTTGCGTATATAGATCAGATAAGCCAGTGACGGCATGCTGGGGTTTTACCCAATGATAAATTGATAACGACAGAATGAAAGAAATATCTAGTATCTTACATCTTGTTATTTGGTCCTCTTGCGGAATAACATTTACCAGATAGGTTACCGTTCAAATCATGAAAGATTATTTGTAAATATCTGAGAGTAAGGAAACTACTGGAGATAAAGAAATGTAGCAAAATGAATAATGAACCTTTCAATTTCAAATATGGATTTTGGTTCAAAATTAAAATTATGTCGTTGTAGACAGGCCGCTGGTAAGCTCCGATTTCTGTAAACTTAAGTTCAAAGACTTTCCAGCCAAAACTATGTCTACCTTCTGTATATCATAACCTGTATTGTCTTGCGTGTATTTCTTCAATTAAAGGTGTTGAGTGGGATTTGATGAAGATTTAGTGATTCATTTTAGCACTTCAAAATTATGACAGTGTATGGTGTGGAAACACCCTAAGATAATACACTATTGACAAAAAGCAGAGATGGATCTTTTACCTTTTAATATTTTGATAACAATATTTTAGAACAATTATAAGGCGGCGAGCTTGCAGAATCGTTAGCACGCCTGACGAACTGCATGGCAGCATTTAGTCCGTCTTTAAGTCCTGAGTTTAAATTCCGCCAAGTTCAACCTTGCCTTTCATCCTTTCGGAGTCGATCAAATAAGTACTAGCTGTGTACTGGGGTCGATGTAATCGACTTACCCGTTTCCCAAAAATTGCTCGCCAAAATTTGAAACCAATATTTTAGAACAACAGTAATAATAATTCTTTCTAACTTTAAGATCAACAACTTTGAGAGGAAGGTCAAGTTGATTACATCGACCCTTGTGCCGAACTGGTACTTTATTTTTTCGACCTCCAGCCCCGAAAGGAGGAAAGACAATATTGATTTCGACGGCATTTGGACTCAGAGCATAAACAGACGGAAGAAATGCTTCTAAGCAATTTTTCTGACTCGAACAGTTATAACAATAATGATTTCAAATTTTGGCACAAGGCCAGCAATTTCGGAGAAGGGGGCTAGTCGATTACATCGACCCCATTTTTTAACTGGTACTTATCTTATCGATCCTGAAAATATGAAGGGCAAACTTGCCCTCAGAGGTATTGGAACACAGAACAAAAACGGATGAAATGCCCCGAAACATTTTGCCCGGCGTGCTAACGATTCTGCCGGCTGACCGCCTTGATACTTATAATAATAATCATTTCTACAATAGGCACAAGGCCTGAAATTTGGGGGGCGGGGACTAGTCGATTACATCGATCCCAGTCTTTCATTTGTAGTTAATTAATCGACCCCTTGGCGGAATTTAAACTCAGAACCTTGCGACGAGTGAAATACCAATAAACATTTCGTCCAGCGTGCTAACGATTCTGCCAGCTCACCACCTTATGATAATAATAAAATATGTTTCGAACTAGAGATACAGCGATTTAAGTCTACGTTCAGAACAAACATAACAGTTTATTCCTGTATTGTTTTGCCCTGGGTCGGCCCTGCCTGGACAAGTAGTCCTGTGGTCAAGGGTTTTTCCATTCGTTATGACTGTCCTCTATCTTTTACATTCAAACACACCGTAATTGAGATAAAAGTATATTATTTGTCCGACCTTGTGAAAAAGATCTTTAGGCTTAAGAAACTTGCTTCTCGAACATATAGTTCCGGGTTCAGTCCCACTCCGTAGCACTTTGGGCAAGTGTCATCTACTACAGCCTCTGGCCGTTCCCAGCCTTATGAGTAGATTTGTTAGGCGGAAACTAAAAGAGGCCTGTCGTGTGTGTGTGTGTGTGTGTGTTTGTGTGTGTGTGTGTGTGTGTGTGTGTGCGTGCGTGCGCGTGTGTGTGTGCGTGCGCGTGTGTGTTTGTCCCCCACCACCGCTTGACAAAAGGTTACGTCCCCGTAACTTAGCGGTTCGGCCAAAGAGTTCGATAGGATAAGTACCAGGCTTTTAGAAAAAGGTATTAGTGTCGATTCAGTCGACTAAAATTTCTTCAAGGCGGTGCCCCAGCATGGGTGCGGTTTGATGACAGTGACAAGTATAAAATAAATGTCAGTCAACCAGGCAGAAGTTTGTTTTCTCTTTGGCTTGAAAGGTAACAGCAGTGGCAAGAATAACCGAACCACTCATGATAAACGAAAACAGCAAAAGATATGACAGTAATACTAACAGTAACAAATAACAAAACGGAAGGTTGCTGTTCTCCGTTAAACCGATCCCAATACTAGACCGGCATATCCTTTTCTCGACCTCCAGCAAGATTCAAAGCAAAGTTGACGTCGGTGTTGTTCGAAATCAGAACGTAACGAAACAGAAATATAATACTATAAGGTATTTTGCTCGAAAATCTAAAAGAGTCCATGAAAAGGGATGGATTGATGAAAGAATCATAATTTAGCATTCATTTTTCAAAAAGATATGATGATTTCATGAAAATGCTACTGATTAAATACATTACAATCTATCTATATTTAATAGATACACGCACATTTTAATAGTTTACGAATCTTCCTATAATACTTTCTAATTCAAATAAAACCATTTAAAAGAGAAATCTTTTCATTCACTCGAATCTATCTATTCAAATATATTCAAGATATATGTCTTTGAAGTATTATCGAACAATTTATATCCGTATGTTCATAAAACTGATAACATACGGACAGTTTACAAAATATCTATCATCGACAGTTTCTGGTGTATTTCAACAGATTATGTCTTTTATATTATACGTATACAAAATAGAACGGTATTTATTTATTAAATTATTTATTTTAGCCGCAGTTGGTGAATATCAATGTCACTGATTCAAGTTTTTAGCTGGCCAATGATTGGTGCGTTGCATATTGACCGTGAGAGTGGCAATTAAACGTCTGTTTAACAAAGATATGAAGTAACTTCCTCCAGAAAGCTTTGGCTTTTCGAATTCAGCTTTCTCCTCAACGATTTCATCCTTCATCTCTCTCTCTCTCTCTCTCTCTATATATATATATATATATATATATATAGGTTTGGTAAAAGGAAACACAAACGATGAAGTCCAACTCACGAATATATATATGAACATTTTTACTAATTTCAATCCGCAGAAAGTAAGAAAATTAACACAAGAACTGAAAATTTCGTGGATGTCACAAATTTATCGTTGTGCCATGTTGCACACACACACACACACACACACACACACACACACACACACACACACACACACACACACACACATACATACACACACACACACACACACACATATATATATATATACACACACAAAGCCAAATATGGTTGTGTCAATTTGTGCGTATGCAAGGTTGAGCTGAAAAGCTCATAGCCTTGGTATGGATGAGTAATATAAGAGCAGTGAAATCTTGCATGCATTCATTTCAACTCCTTTCGTTTTTTATTAATACCAGCATCGTTTCTTATCAGGTAAACTGACAACTCACTTTTTAAAGAAAGCTTCAAATGTAACAAGTAGCGACGTTTCTTGAAAATCAACAAAATTTGGCATCGTCGTGTTATCAAGTACCAGAAGAAAAACGGTTTAGACAACATTCATGCTGATATGGTTACTAAATTAGGGGATGACGCTGCAGATTAACGACAGTGCAAAAGTGGGCAGCTGAATGTAGAAGGGGAACGGAGAGTCTTGAAGATTACCCAATGTCTGGTCGTTTGGCAACTGCTGCTACCGAGGAAAATATTGATCGCTTTCATTACATACTGAAGAATAACAGGTGATTAGCTATAAAGGAAACAGTCAACGCTGTTAGCATATCATGTGAGAGAGCTGACAATATTCAGCATGACGAAGTTTCCTGCTCGATAGATCCACGTCTTCTGACACCTGATCAAAAATTCACCAGGCTGAGAACATCTCGAGGAAATTTAACACTGTTTCAGGTAGATCCAGCTGGTTTTATTGAACGTTTCGTAACTCAGGATGAGTGTTGGGTTCATCTGTTTGAGCCAGAGACAAATAGACAATCCATGCAGTGGAAATACACCTCACTTGCTCTAATGAAGGCCAATATCGTTTCATCTGCAGGGGTGATGGCCTTAATATTTTGGGACACAAAAGGTTTGCTTTTATTTCCTGCTTTCAAAAAGGGTGACTCAATCAATGGAGAGTACCATGTCAACTTGTTGAGATTGGTATGAAAAGCTATCAACATCAAACGCTCAGGAAAACTGAGGAAAGTGGTCATGTTTCATCAAGATATTGTTCCAGTACACACGTCCTTGGTTTCAATGACTACCGTGTGTGACCGTGACTTTGAACTGGTCATCAACCTACTTTCTTATCTGATTTGGCCCCATCTGAATAACATCTTTTCCCCAACAGGAAAAACCACTTGGTTACGAACCAGTATCGCAGTGATGATGATGTCATATCTGCTGTTGATGACTTCTTTTAATAATAGGATGAAAACGTCTTCACCAATGGTGTGTGTGTGTGTGTGTGTGTGTGTGTGTGTGTGTGTGTGTGTGTAATATATAAAAACTTGAAATTTAAGCATATTTAAAAGCACAGCTGATATATAAGCTTTATAACTGTCTATCTCTTTCTTAAGCAAACATATATTTATCCACTTTTATTAACTCACACACATACACACACACACACACATATACACACACACATACACACACACACATATATGTATTAACTCTCTCTCGCTCTCAAACATAATCTCTCAATTTCTCTCTCTCCCCCTCTTTCTGTCTGTCAGTCTGTCTCCGATTCTCTCTTTCTCTCTTAATCTCTTTCTTTCTGTAAACCCAACCTCGTAAGAAACAAAATGTCTGCTTTCAGCCTCACTTCAGCCATAATTGACGACTACTCCTTAATAGTCTTTAAAAATTGGAGAATATTGATTCTGAAAAGTCCATTACAGCTGACTACTCTAATATGGAAATTACATGGAATGAGTAAGAACTGTACTTTCAGTCATTAGACAATAATAATTGCCCGACAATTTCTGATAACACCATTGGAATTCTGGCCCAAATTGAATTTTGATTAGGCATGTTTAAGAAATGGACTCTTATAGTATAATTGGAGTCATTTCTGCTAACAAGAGAACGACGAACGAAAGCTTTTGGACTGTTACTCACTAATTCCCTACCGCTGATTGAATTATAGAAATTTTCTTTTAATCTACTCAGTTGTAGGTGGTTCAGGAGGCATGGAGAAGTTGACGTTAATTTGAAATACGTATAATACGTCCATATTGGACCAATGAATTGCTTTATAATGAAATACTTAATTATGATGTGTAGGAATATACATACTTGCATGTATGTATATATTTATATATGTAAATACATACCTGCAAACATACATACATACATACATATATATATACAGTCCCATGTAAATATATACACACACACACACACACACACACATATATATATATATATATATATATATATATATATATATATATATATATATATATAGATAGATAGATAGATAGATAGATAGATAGATAGATAGATAGATAGATAGATAGATAGATAGATAGATAGATATATGCATACACATACACACACATATAATATATATATATATATATATATACCTTTTCCCCTATAGGTACAATTCCCGAAATTTGGGTGGGAAGGGCCAGTTGATTAGATCGACCCCAGTACGCAACTGTTACTCACTAATTCCCTACTGCTGATTGAATTATAGAAATTTTCTTTTAATCTACTCAGTTGTAGGTGGTTCAGGAGGCATGGAGAAGTTGACGTTAATTTGAAATACGTATAATACGTCCATATTGGACCAATGAATTGCTTTATAATGAAATACTTAATTATGATGTGTAGGAATATACATACTTGCATGTATGTATATATTTATATATGTAAATACATACCTGCAAACATACATACATACATACATACATACATACATACACACATATATATATACAGTCCCATGTAAATATATATATATATATATATATATATATATATATATATATATATATATATATATAGATAGATAGATAGATAGATAGATAGATAGATAGATAGATAGATAGATAGATAGATAGATAGATAGATAGATATATGCATACACATACACACACATATAATATATATATATACCTTTTCCCCTATAGGTACAATTCCCGAAATTTGGGTGGGAAGGGCCAGTTGATTAGATCGACCCAGTACGCAACTGGTACTTAATTTATCGACTCCGAAAGAATGAAAGGCAAAGTCTATCTCGGTGACATATACACAGATATATAAGATATACACATATATTCAAGCATTTCCCAAATAACCTTGCACTCTTTTTAGAAGCTCAGAAGAAGCTATTAGGTGATGTGCGAGCAGTCAGCTCTGAATGCACAGCGTTTTATAGCAGAAACAGTTATAAGCTAATGACGTTCGTTGTATAATTTCTTGTTCCCTTTTCATTTATTCAATGTTATGTGTGTGTATAAGTGTGTGTGCGTGATGTGTAGGGCGTGTATGCGATGTGTAGACACGGGTGTTCATAATGTAAGTGTATGGGTGCTTGTAGCAGCATGAATGCAGTCTCTCTGAAATAAACTGAAATACTCCATGTAAGATAGGTCATACTAATATAGAACGATATAAATAAATTATACTTTTCAAGATTATTATTGTTTTACCTGGTTGATTCAGAAGAGCAAGGGCAGTGCCCATGACATTTTATAGGGCCCCCAAGTTTTTGAGAGGAAGATATTCTTTAGACAGGAGATCCAGCATTAATGCATGCAACAGAATGTACTTACCAACAAAATCGCAATGACTGGGCAGCGGGGTTAAATCGAGTGGCGAATTAATTCAACCAACCACAGCTTACCTTTTGTCTCGTCTCTCGAGATTAGCCATGGTCAACATGAGGCCAGCAGGATTGTCTGAAAGACACGCCTAACGAAAAATTATCTTCACGTTTTTTAGTAGTGTTGCCCGCCTTCTGAGCAATATCTCGTAAAACCCGTGCCCATGCCGACTCTCGATGTATGTCACTTTAATGTTTCAGACAATGGTCGAATCTATAAACGTTCTTTTGTAAAGTTTGTTTCTTTAAATTTAACTCATATACAAAAGAATGAGAAATATATCAACTATAACCGAAGGAAGTCAAGTTTAATCTCTCGTAGAAAATAATGAAAGTTCCAAAAGTTTCTTGGAAATAGTATATGGCAAATTGAAATGTTGTTTACGGAAATTCTGAAAATACGAACGAACACGCTATTATATATATATATATATATATATATATATATATATATACATGCAGATATAATAATAGCATGTTTTTGTTTCTTGTATAGTCTGTGAGAGATTGTGTGATTGTAAACATAAACAGAAACTTTGATATTGCAGTTTTTGTGAAATAGAATTTTATTAACTCTCTATACATCGTAGATATAAAAATATAACATGATATATTGTATAATATAATATAATATATGATAATTGATATATGAATTGTTCTTTGGTAAGGATATATAGAGAAATAAAGATACATGCATAAATGCATAGATTCATATCAAACTACGTAACAATCACCTTGAGATTTATATTAATATATACATACGAAGGTCGGTTGACAAGTTCATAGGCTGACCAAGATACTCTCATGAAATATGACGAAACGAGATTTATTTTTCAATAAAGTCCAACTCGTGGTCTTCACACTCCTTCCATCGCTGTTGCAGTGCTTTGATCCCATTGATCAAGAAGCTGTCACTCTGTTGGTCAAAGAAGTCATCAACAGTAGATATGACTCCACCTTCACTGCGATACTAATTCCCAGCCAAGTGGGGTTTTTTTTATGATGGGGAAAAGATGATAGTCAGATGATGTCAAATCAGGAGAATTGATGGGATGGGGCTGATCAACACGTTCAAAGCCACAGTCATGTACAGCAGCCATTGAAAGCAAAGACGTGTGTGCTGGAGCGTTGTCCTGATGAAACAAACCAATTTCGTTAGTTTTCCTGGGTGTTTGGTCTTGATAACCTTTCGTAACGGCTTCAGCAACTTGGTATGCTACTCTCAATTGATGTTGGGGCAATTTTGAACAGAGACAATAAACAAAATGCGTTTTGCATATAAAAAAATGACACCATCATTTTCCCTGCAGATGAAACGATCTTGGCCTTCTTCGGAGCAGGTGAGGAGGCATTTTCCTACCGCATCAATTCTCTCTTTGTCTCTAGCTCAAACTGATGTAGCCAACATCCATCCTGGGTTAGGAAACGTTCAAGTAAACCAGTTGAATCTGCCTGAAACAATGTCAGATTTTCCCGTGATGCGCTCAGCCTGGTGCGTTTTTGATCAGATTTCAGACATAGTATCCACCGAGCAGAAACCTTCGTCATGCCGATTTCTATATGCAAAATAAGAACAACACTCTCGTGATACATTCACAGCATTGGTTATTTGCTTTATAATCAATCGGCTGTCATCCATCAGCATGTGATGAAGGCTATCAATGTTTTTACTCGGTGGTGGCAGTTGTAGGGCGCCCAGACCTTGGATCATCTTCAAGACTTTCCGTTCTCCTCCTAAATTCAACTGCCATTTTGTGTACAGTTAATAGAGCTGGAGCGTCATCTTCTAATGTAGCTACCATGTTCGTATGCATGTCGCTGGAGTCTAAACCCTTTTTCTTCGGGTACTTGATAATACGACGATGCGAAATCTTGTCGATTTTCAAGAGGCCTCGCTACTAGTTACTTTTAAAGTGTTCTTTAAAGAGTCAGATGTCAGTTTACCTGTTAAGAAAGAATACCGTTGAAATGAATGTATGCAAGATCTTACAGCTTTAACATGATTTTTCGTAGTCAGCCTCTGGACTTTGGAGCCCACCCTCGTAGATTGCATATTTCTCCACTGGAGCGAAATGTTGCAGAACAGTAAGGAATTTCGGCGTTTAAAAAGCACAGCCCCGAAGCATATTGTAGAATAACCATGTTCTACATACATGGCTCACATTGTAAATTGAAATAAAATATGTATAAAGGCCAGCATATATATATATGCCATTACATGGCTCCCCAACTACCGATGCCAAGACCCACAGCCTAGTCAAGAGCTTCACTAGATTATCATATGTGCGTGCGTGCGCGCGTGCGTGTGAGTGCATAAATGCGTATGATAGATGCAGTTTCAGAAATAAAACTTATATTTATAAACTATTTTGCGAAATACCACTTTATATGTAGATGAACAAGAATCGATAAATGAAACAACAAACGCATAGATCAATAGATATGTTACATTGGCAGATAGACGAGAGCGGATGAGAACTATTTAGATAGATATTTATCGGAATGAATTTAGTAAATGTGAATGGGCGTAGACATACACACACACACACACACATACAAATATATATATATATATATATATATATATATATATATATATATATATATATATATATTCATGTATGAATGTATGTGTGTGTGTGTATATATATATATATATATATATATATATATATATAATAATATTAGGGACAAAATCCAAAATTACAGGTAAAAAACTCAATTAAAATCAATTTATAAAAAATTAAAATTAAATTGAGCCTTATAGATAAAGTATATATAAAATATATAGTTTTAGGGAAAATAACCAATTTTCAAGAACTCATCGATGAAAATCCACTACCACATATAGAAAAATTAATAATTAAAAGCACAATAAATGAGTATAATATAAAGTAAAGTAAATATCATAAGATAAGTATAATAAAAAGATTACACGTGTTTCATAACCAATTTTCAAATAGAAAAGAAATTTAAATCGATTAAAATCAATTGAAATTATCGAAAATAAGTTCTATTCAAAAATATAGCTACTCGTCAGATCGTAAGTAGAACAATAATTAGATATATATCAACCAACAATAAGTACCAAATGAATTAATATAAAATACTTATTATATAAAGATAGAAAAATTATTTTAAAAATATCATAATATCAAAATAATAACCATTCAATAATCATCCCTTCATCCATTATAATAGCATGTATATTATATACAAAAAACATCTTACATAAATTATCATTGTTTTAAATTATCATTGTTTTAAATACAAGTTGAACGAAGTTTAAGTTTAAAATAATAATGAAGATAAAATTAGTACATATTTAACCGGTGTAATAGTTAAAGCTATACTATTTAAAGCTAAAGACGTTTATTTATTTATAATTAAAGATCAATTGAATAATAGAAAAATACAAGATTATTTATTTCTACAAACGTAATAATAAAAAATATGAATGAAAAAATTATGAATGGAAAAATTATGAATGAAAAAATTAGGAAAGAAAAAATTATTAAGAATAAAAGGTTAAACTTTATATATATATACAAAGTTTTCATTTTAAAAAAAACTTTAACGATATTATAAACTATAAAGATTAATAATTAATCAAATAATGATTTAAAACAATGATAATTTAAAACAATAATAATTTAAAACAATGATAATTTATGTAAGATGTTTTTTGTATATAATATACATGCTATTATAATGGATGAAGGGATGATTATTGAATGGTTATTATTTTGATATTATGATATTTTTTAAATAATTTTTCTATCTTTATATAATAAGTATTTCATATTAATTCATTTGGTACTTATTGTTGGTTGATATATATCTAATTATTGTTCTACTTACGATCTGACGAGTAGCTATATTTTTGAATAGAACTTATTTTCGATAATTTCAATTGATTTTAATCGATTTAAATTTCTTTTCTATTTGAAAATTGGTTATGTAACACGTGTAATCTTTTTATTATATTTATCTTATGATATTTACTTTACTTTATATTATACTCATTTATTGTGCTTTTAATTATTAATTTTTCTATATGTGGTAGTGGATTTTCATCGATGAGTTCTTGAAAATTGGTTATTTTCCCTAAAACTATATATATATATATATATATATATATATATATATATATATAAATATAAGTGCTACTGGTATAATCGAATCCAGTACAACCTGTTGCATGGTCGGGTTCTCGGCGACTAAACCGGCACCCCTACCAGGCTAGCCTGGTGACGAGGGTTGCTAGAAAGCCAGCAGGATTAAAAACAAAACCTGTTGAAAGGTCGGAGGAACCTAGTGTAGGCTCAACGGCTATCTAGAACTACCATAGGTACGCAGAAGTTTCAGGATGTTTTCCGGCGTGCTGAAAGACCACTGGTAGTGACGCATCCCTCAGTTTCTATTGAACTATGTCTCTAGGAGATGGTCACTCTGATGCAAAACCAGATATGCAGCGAATGGCATTGGGCATTTTATGGATCTTTATAAATATATTTGTACACACATATACGAGAGAGAGCTGAAAAGTTCCCGGTTTTAAGGGCATTACAAAAGGCCTGTTTGGAGGCCCAACTGTCCCAGTTATTTTACAGGGCTTAGTCGTATATATATGACTGGCTTCTTTCAGTTTCTGTCAGCCAAATCCACTCACAGAGCTTTGATAGGTCCGAGACTATAGTAGATGACACGTGCCCAAGGTGCCACGTGGTTGGGAAGCAAGCTTCTTACTATACAACCACTCCTGCGCCTGTGTATATGTATAAAATTAGTTTAAAATTTTGCACAAAGCCAGCAATTTTGAGGGGATGGGTTAGTCGATTAGATCGACCCCTGTACTCAACTGATACTTATTTTATCGTCCCCAAAAAGTCGAAAGGCAAACTTAACTTCAGCGGAATTTGAACTCACAATATAAGAGGACGAAATGCCGCTAAGGATTTAGCCCAGCGTGCTAACGATTCACCGCTTTAAGCGTGTGTAGAATTGTGTATGTATATATATATGCATGTCTTTGCGCGTTGTCGCATAATTTGTGGAGACTGGAAAACCTGCTGCAAATTTGCCTTATGAAATACACATATACATCTACATATGCTCAAAACAATCTTTTATCTGTAGTTTCTATGTAAGCTTGTAGACATGAAATAACAGGAAAGTCATGACTGTAGATACTTAGCAGATATCTATACTCCCATTTTATATTATTGAAAATAAAAGATTTAGTAATACATCTCCAACAAAGTAAGACAAAACTGCTTAATGTTCTTCGGGATTAACGTTTCATGTAGGGATGTAATGCGAAAGTAGATGACTTTAGTTCAGTGGGATTTCAGTCCCAACACACACATAAACACATAGAGATACATGAGGGTGTGCTGAAGAGTTCCTGGCTTTGGATATAAAAGAATATACAAGAGGATCAGATAATTATGATTTTATTCAACATATTCCCTTCTCAGATCCACACACTTATTGCAGCAGTCCTTCAGTTTATCTAAGCCCTGAAAAATAACTCGAATAGTTGGGCCTCCAACCAGGCCTT
This sequence comes from Octopus bimaculoides, assembly GCF_046866305.1. NCBI lineage: Eukaryota > Metazoa > Mollusca > Cephalopoda > Octopoda > Octopodidae > Octopus > Octopus bimaculoides. The sequence goes on from NC_142933.1 coordinate 67,831,743, forward strand.
TTGTAATGCCCTTAAAACCGGGAACTTTTCAGCATTCTCTCGTGTATGTGTGTACAAATATATTTATATGCATGTATATACATACACACACACGTACACATACATACATACATACATACATACATACATACATACATACATACATACATGTATATATTTATGCAGGAACATATTATGTATACAAAAAGAAATACGGGTCACTAGAAATAGAGAAAGAAAGAGCGGTAGTTTCGTATTTAAAAATACGAGTAGTTGAATTTATCGACTGATGTGAAGTTGAAGATAACAAAATTTTCGATTTCTAAAGAACTTCTCCGATATCGAATCTTTAAAATGCTTTCCTAATAACTCCCTCAATGGACGTGAATATCTGTTATAGAAAGCAAATCGTAGGATTAGCGAAACGGAACATGATATAAAAGCTGAAAGCAACTCAATATAAAGTACTTTAGATAATTACTTTGGATTAATTTAAGAAGTCACTTAAAGAAATCCGAGAACTGGTCAACACGATTCAGTAATGGGCAAATATTGGTCATTAGTAAAATGACCTTATTTGATTGAGTTCAACTAAGTGAATGTGCTTTATAAGTGTTTTTAAAGATTTAATGCTTTTTATATTTGAAAAAAGGACTAGGCTTCTTAACTGTAACACAAGAAATAGGTCTTGCGTTGCTTTCTTTCTTTCTTTTTGGCTTAGAGGAGGAGGAGGTGAAGGAGGAGTTGATGGTGATTTTGGTGGTGGATTAGCAGCAGCAGCTGCATTAGTATCTCTGTCCTTGAAGGAGGAAATGTAGAGCTATTCCAACACAAGACACTGGATCCCAGTGAATGCATTTTATTAATCCCTTAATAATTTCCCGTTTTCTTTAAACCCAAAATATACAGGATGAGTGAGCAACTAATAGATTTATTTGTGTGCGTGTGTGTATACATATACCTGCGTGTAAGTGTATGTATGCATAAGCATCTACATAGATTACACACATGCAAAAATGGAGTTCATTTTTGATTATGTACTAAACTGGATCGCTGTAATACACACCCAGAGACAGATATTAAAGATCGTATTAAACCGAACGAGTAGCGGATTCGTTTCAGCACACAACAGCATCTACAATCCATCTCACGGCCTTTCTAACAGCTTTCGTATACACAATATTATTCATAACGAAGCTTCTACCAACACATAGTTATATAGAGTCATGACCAAGTATCTGTGCGTTTTTGGCAAAGATCCTTACCAGTAGACCAGTTGTTGCGCATGCTAATAAACATCGCCTTGCTATGCCACTGCTGTTATCCAGAAGCAAAGATTTTTACAGCTTGGCACAAGTATCGTCGCAAGTGGTGCAGCTTCAACGCAAAGAGCTGGTAAAGATACTGCAAAGTATCTCATCCTATGCCTGAAAATTTCCACCAATCCACAACCTTGGAGCGGTATTTTTTTATCTTACCGATTCCGACCGATTGAAAAGCAAACTTCCCCTCAGTTGGATTAGAATTCAGTGTACAGAAAGTTAGAATAAATACTGTAAGGACAGGACAGGTATTCTATCGAACGTTTCTTACCACTCTGCCAATTCGCAAATGACTCAATGGTGTGATAATTAAATATGTTTGACCGAAGTGTCACGCAATAGCATTCAAAACGAAACCGTCGGATTTGGAAAGCAACTTTAAAACCGTACGCTTTCACTTACGCCCACATACTTTCCAAGATCTTCATTAAATGTTTAGATTTAGTAACATGGAAAAGCAATTAGCAGTTTTATATGCATGGTTATTTCTGAATTATATACCTTTAACAACCTCTTGCTCATATTTTATGGAAGCTAATCAAGTATCCTAAACTTTCTAATTATGGTAACTAAATTTAATTTATCAATCATTATCGAATTTAACAAATCGTGGGATTAGATTTGCGCTGATATATTTATAACTAACTGCTGACGTCAGTATTATAAACTTGTATGTATGTGTGCTAATAATGAATGTAAACGACGACATATATACATGTACATACACACATATTGGGTCATCCCATAAATAATGCGTTTTTTTTTACAATTTAATGAACTAAAAGTCGGAGTGGGTTGAGATAAACTACCTGCTTCAGCTTGCTATAAAAGCGGGTAGTAATTTTGCCTTGTACTTATTCTTAGTTTAAGTTTTCAATGGTGCAGTTCGATTTTACCAGTTATTTTTGCAAAGTTATAATGGAAGTTAGAAAGGAGCATATTCGGTATATTTTGCTTTATGAGTTCAATAAAGGCAACAACGCAAAGGAAAGTGTGCGGAATATTAATGCAGTATGAAACAGGACGAAAGAGAGAGAATAGAAGCAAAATAAAGTAAAATATACTTTCGTTTATTTTTTCTGTTTTTTTTTCAAGCTATAAAACTGGCTTGTAAGTAAAGAGATTATGCCTTCTCTGTCTGTCTGCCTTTTGATTGTGAACAGTCTATATGTAATGGGAATCTAGATTTTATGCTTATAATCCATGCTATTAAAATAATCAAAATCTGCGAGGGTGCAGTGAAAAGCTCATAGGCTTATTATGAAGAAATGATGCCAAAGCTGCGAAATTTGCATGCACTAATTTCAACACTTATTAATAATTGCTTTGTTTCTCTTCGGATAAACTGACATTTGACTGTTTAAACAAGACTTCAAAAGTGACTGGTCGAAAAAGTTATCGACAGCAGATATTACATCATCGTTACTGCGATGCTGGTTATCAACCAAATGATTTTTTTCTCGCTAGGGAACAGACGATAGTCAGATGAGGCCAAATCAGGAGAATAGGAAGGTTAGTAAACAAGCTCAGAATCACAGTCATGTACAGCAGCCATTGAAACGGTGGACTTGTGTGCTAGGACATTGTCCTGATGAAACAAGATACCTTTCGTCAGTTTTCTTGCGCGTTTGGTCTTGACGGTCTTACATAACACCTCAACAAGATGGCATAATATTCTCTATTGATGTATGGCATATTTGAAGATAGTCAATAAACACAATGCCTTTTGCATCCTAAAAAACTGAGACCATCATCTTCCCTGCAAATGAAACGACTTTGGCCTTCTTTGGAGCAGGTGAGGAGGGGTGTTTCCACTGCATAGATTCCCTCTTTGTCTCTCACTCAAACTGATGAAGCCAACACTTATCCTGGGTTAAGAAATGGTCAAAGAAACCAGCTGGAACTGCCTCGAACAATATCAGATTTTCCTGTGATGTAATCATGCTGGTGTACTTTTACTCAGGTGTCACTATTGCCCTATATCAAATTTCAATCTGAATTTATTAGTGAACTCGGAAAGAAAGAGTAGATAACTCTTATTTTAAGTGTCTTTACTGCGTTGATAGCGAAGCAACTTCTTACTAATGCACCCATACAAATGTTTATATACATATATATGTATATATATGTGTGTGTGTGTGTGTGTGTGTGTGAGACAAGAAAATTTCATGAATTTGTGAATATGTGAGTGTGCTACGGCGTGCATATATAGGCGCTCGTGTAAATGTAATGTGAAGCGATGAGCATTACATACTCGTATGTGTGCGTGTGTGTGTGTAATTACAATTCATATATTTTTATGCATCTCTACGTGTACATATTCTTACATATTCTGTAACTCAAAAGGAGAATCGTTGGAATATTTATCTATCCCTTGTATGGTGGATTTTAGAGGTCTCCGGTTAGTTTATTTATTTCTTTTTCTTGCAAAACATCAGCGTTTGCCGGCTTTTATGCAAATCTGTTCTTACGTAATGCTTTGCACATTTCGTAGTACATGAACTACAATTTCCGCATAACTTTACTATTGAAGCTCAATTCTATACTAGATATAACACAACCATTCGGCAGCTAAGCTGACAGTGCCTGACTTTTATTTACAGGCGTCACTGTGGGGTTAAAGAAGCTCCCATTTGTGATCTCGAGTTCAGTCTCATGGCATGGTAAGTGTCAACTGTAGCTTCGAGGAGTCTATCAATGCATCGTGAGTAAGTATGGTTTATCAAAAGTGTGAGAAAGCTGGTCGTGTATATGTGTATGTGTGTGTGTGTGTGTGTGTGTGCGTGCGTGTGTGTGTGTGTGTGTGTGTGTAACTGAAAAAATGTGTTGTAAATACACAAACAAAATACGTATAACATATATTGGGTGCACAAATGGACTGAAGATAGACACAGAAGGATGCTAATTCTTCATCAGTTATCAACCAGATGGTATTACTCAGTTTAGCACCGTTATATATATATTGAAGGGCTTGAAGTAGAACAAATTGAGAACACATCTTAAACCTAGTACTTATTCTATCGGTCATTTTTGCCGACCCGCTACTTTACGGGGACGTAAACACACCAGCACCGGTTGTCAAGCGCTGATGGGGGGGGGACAAACACAGACACAAAGAACCACATATACGGCAGGCTTCTTTCAGTTTCCGTCTACCAGATCCACTCACAAGGCTTTAGTCAGTCCAAGGCTGTACTGCAAGACCCTTGCTCAAGATGCCACGCAGTGAGACTGAACCCGGATCCATGTGGTTGGGAAGCAAGCTTCTTAGCTCACAACTGAACATAGAATATGTGTATGTATCTTTGTGTTTATTCACTACCACCGACTCACAACAGATGCTAGTTTATTTACGTACCCCCGCTGACATTGAATTTCGATATATGAACTATAAAATAAGAACCAGACATCAAAAAAAAATAATAATGGGATCGATTTGTTCGATTTTAGCCTTCAAGGTGGCGTCCTGGCTTGACCACAATGCAATGACTGAGACAACCGGAAGATGAAAGATAAAACATAATTTCCATGGAACTGTATCAGATACGTTGTGTTAGCTCGAGATTATTATTTTACACTGGAATATTCAACAAGTACTCCAGATTTCTAAAGATGAGATGCTTTCTTCTTTTTCTGAGTCCTTGGTGTGATCGTCTGGATGATCCTTCCTGCAGATAAATAGTTCTACCAACAATGCCATGTCTCATTGCATGATAGTATCTTCATGACCTTTTTATCCAGCTTCTAATGATGTTGCTGATATTTTCTAAACTTCTATAGCATAGTATGACATTATCTATCAGAACTTGGAAACTTGGAATTATATTATCTATCACTTTCTAATTTATTGATTACATATTTAGTGGTATGTATGTGAGCATATTTGTATGCATATATATATATATATATATATATATATATATATATATATATACATTGGCTTTAATGTTTACTGGCCACTTATATTATTCCTATTGTTATTTATTATTAATGATAATAAATAACTATATCTATATTTATTTATGTAAAATTATACACTAATATCGTTTGAATTTGACGCCGGTCTTTCAACAATCAACAGGCATGACGAAGCGAGTAAAATTGTTAGCCCTAGGTAAACAACGAGGTCTGCTGGTGAGAACTAAAAGAATCATCTCAAAGTTCGAAATCATATGATACGGGATTATCTGTAAACCCATTTGCGACTATCAGCCACGATGGTAAGTTAATTTCTTTGCTCGACTCTGGATTTTCGTCACCCTGTGAAATGGTGGCTCATTAGAGTAATTTTCGGCTCTTATTTATAGCAACGTTGGTGCCTCGTGTACTCTCAGTTATAATTATTAATTATAAAATTTATATAAATGTGTGTGTGCGTGTGTGTGTGTGTGTGTGTGTGTGTGTGTGTGTGTGTATGTGTGTGTGTGTGTGGGGGGGTGTATAGGGTACGGTGAATAAACTGCCATCTAAATTACACAAAAATGAAAATAAAACTGGTATCTCATTTTAGCAGAAATATTTACCGAAATTACAGAAACATTTTTTTAAATACTAAAGAATAAATTTATTCAATAAAATTGCCATTGGCTTCAACCACGGAGTCCTGTTGCAAGACATAGAGTCTTCCAGCAGCCACCCTCTTGACCCAGGGCAACACTACCTCCTCCAAGCACTTGATGTAGGCTTCCATGTTGAGTCTGAGGCCATGTAGAAAGATGAATGGAGGCATAACGTTGTCATCATTAGTGACCACTCCAAACACTAGATCTTTCATTTTTATCACTTTCGGTACTTGTTTTGGGGACACAGCTAGTCTTCAAACTGACACCCAAACACTCTGAAATGTTCATATTGGAGCTTCCGGTGCCAATGCCAAGCAGTACAGAATGTTATTTCCAAATTTCTGGCAGAGTGAATTACATCATGGTACTGGTTTTCACACCGAAGTTTCCCAACTGACTCTACTATACTGTGTCGTCAAAAAAAAAATCAGAAAAAAAAGTGCACAGGCACGAAAGAAAAATATAAAATGGCGACAATTTACCCCTCGCACCCTGTATGTATTCTTTTATTCTTTTACTTGTTTCAGTCGTTTGACAGTAACCAAGCTGGAGCACCGCCTTAATGGATTTAGTCGAAGAAATCGACCCCAGGACTTATTCTTTGTAAGCCTAGTACTTTTGCGGAACCGTTAAGATACGGGGACATGAACACACCAGCATCGGTTGTCAGGTGATGGCGGGGGTACAAAGA
>NC_142933.1:67843296-67860796 GCF_046866305.1 Octopus bimaculoides
AAGTGAGTACCTCGTCCCCGAAGAAAGACGAATTATTCGTCTTCTTCTACAGAGGCGGAGAGGTGGAGAAGGTGTTGGAAAAGCACCATAAGGGAGTAACTTTGACCTGCACCCGGGATCCCGAAAGGCCACCGCAGATAGCTATGGAGGTCATAACGTTGCCCGTGTTACGTAGACCCTAAACCTGTTGGCCTATGGCCTCTCTAGAAAATGGAGGAGGAAAAGACTTCGTTACTCTGTCAACAAAAGTAGATTGTCTCCCTTCCCTGCCTGCACTTCAGGAAATTCCTGCTGGCGTGCTGGGATCCACACCCTACCAGGTTTAAGGCCTAATGATAGGCTGTAAAGTTAAGCGCTTTATGGAGGTGACACCCAGGATAATTCCATAGATCGGCCTTATCTATCTATCTATCTATCTATCTATCTATCTATCTATCTATCTATCTGTCTGTCTGTCTGTCTGTCTATCTGTCTGTCTATCTGTCTGTCTGTCTATCTGTCTCTCCATCTGTCTATCTATCTATCTATCTATCTATCTATCTATCTATCTATATATCTATCTATTTATCTATCTATCTATCTATCTATCTATCTATCTATCTATCTATCTATCTATCTATCTATCTGTCTGTCTATCTATCTATCTGTCTGTCTATCTATGTATCTATGTATCTATATATCTATATATCTATATATCGAAACGTCTAGTTAGAATAGAGGCAGCTGACGAAGGATTAATTCCAAGTGGCTATCTGTTTTCCTATGTGTTCTTTCCGTGGTCTGTAGTTCATTGTTCTAACGTCCTGTACTCTGATATGCATCTATATACACATGTAGATGTAAGTATGTACATATATGTGTGTATACATGCATATATATTCTTTGTATTATATATATATATATATGCATACATACTTACATGTTATGTAGGTATATAATTTATATAATAGTCGTTTCCTTTTCTTTCTGTTCTCCCATGTCACAACGACATTTCTTTTCTCACGTGGTCACAACAACCCTCAGTGTAAATTGGTCTTATAATGTTTCCAATTATTTATCTTTCTAATATAAACAATTTAAATTGGTACTTTTATTCCACGCTATCATTTTAACAGCCCAATTTCTTTAATGCTTCTTTGTTAAGACCGTGGCTTCGGCTGTCGTTGTTTCATTTGTTAATAGTTTTGCTACTCATTGGCCGTTTGTTTTAACAACAGCCCTACAATTCCAGCAAGAGTTTAGAGCAGAAGAACGAAATGGTGGAAGGAATAAAAGAATGAAAGAATGAAGGAAGTTAGAAAGGAAAGAAGCCTTGAAGGTAGCACTTTGTTACAATAGACATTTTCTCATGGTTAATGACAGTTTAAATGAAAATGAAATATTAGTTAAACAAACATAAAAATATCAAGATCTCCCACAAAGATCTCCCTATGACGATATGTTGTAACAGATACAAAGCATTGACAAACTATTCAAAATAATATCATTTAGTGGGGTGGAAAGTGTTTTCGGTGATGAATTGGATATAGTAAATGAAATGGGAGAAATTGTATAAAAGTTATATAAGAGACCTATAAAACCCACATTTAGACTCCAAATCGTCTTGATGCATTTGACAGCATTTGCATTACTAACTCATATCAATTAGCTGAAACCACGCAACCAAGATAAAAGTAAATATCCATGCTGAACATGTTGGCAAGAAAACTGAAATATAAAATTCTATTTTTAGGAAGAAACATTTCAGAGATTTTTGTCGTTATGAAATATAATACAGTCAAATAGATTCACAAATGTTAGAAATATGAACAACAGAAATTAATTAGAAAAGCAGTTTGGTGACAGAAAAATTGAAACCTTAAACTCTAGATTACGTCGTCAATTGAGAAAACGACTGACAGTCACAGCTGAAATACTAAAAGATAATCGCCATCTATGTACCCTATTTAATGTATATACATTGTCGGTAGGTTTGTTACCGCGGTGTTTGTGCCGAGATCTTTTATGAACGTGCTATATTACAACACAGTTAATGTCAGAGGATCTATTCAATGATGTGTACTTGTAGCTTGACATATGCTTGGATGAGAATTCGTCGTCTTGGTATAGAAAAAAGAGAATGAAATTTCACTGATGATATATAGTCGATTATTTTAATTTAATACACCTTCAATTGCATATACTCGGATTACTAAAACATAAATCTAAATCTATGCATTCTAAGCGCCAATACTGCTTTCCAGAAATCCCAATTAAGTCTAACATAATGTGCACAACATCTGTAAGAGACACCTCATCCGAGAACAATTTGTAACTTGTTGGTGATCTATAGGGGGAAAACGATAAGTTCAACATGCAAGCGAAATGGTTGGAAGAACTAGAGGACTGTTGCAAGCATGAAATTAACTGTATGGTAAGATAAATAGTCTCATGGAAAACTAATCACCAGATAGGCGCAGGTGTCTTAACAGGATACTAAATCAAAAATGTGAAATTTATTGTTATGATTTGATAAAACTACAGAAAGAGATTCAAGGTTACGTTATACAAAAGTGTGCCAAAATGTACTTGGCTCTGGGTAAAAGAAAATACAGGAGGATCAGTTAATTATGATCCTATTCAACATATTCCCCACTTCCAGATTCACACACTGATTGCAGCGGTCCTTCAGTTTTTCTAAGCCCTGTAAAAGAACTTTTCAGCATCCTAAAATGCCTAAACGGTTGTCAGCTGTGATTAAACTTCTCATTCCAAAAACTAATCAAGGTCCTTATGCTAAATAATACCACGCTGTAGCTTGTCAGAACATCATGTATCAGTTGCATTGGTGCTCCAATCTCTTCTTACAGCATTATTGTATCACTGGTAATTTTATAATCCCTGAGCAAGCCAGAAGAAAAGAAATTACATGCTTCTACAGAGCGGCTACTTATTAAATTAAACAGGAACAAATATTAAAGAAAAGAAGGAACTTACTAGATATTTTTTTATAGCATGCCTCATTGATGGGTTATAAAAGTACTACAATCAATTAGATTTTTACAAACAGTGACAGGTGCTACTCCACACCAAGTTAGTGATTTGGTACACAACTTTATTTTTATCTTACTGGAAACTATGTTGAATAAGTAACAGTCACTTACTAGTTGACTGCTTTCAGTTTCAGCATTTCTGATATAGACATTGTTTAGTACCAGGTCGAATCTGATAGTGCAGACCTGTGATCGAAAGTGTTCCTGTCATGACCGTTCCAACTGTTATCCAGGCAGAGCGTCTATTTTCAAAAGTTTTTATCCCTCTTGTGACGAGATACAAGAACCACCAAGTATGTGATGTCAGCCTTTCAGCAGTAATAAATAACTCTCCTCAACAAATATTTGTCAATATAACATATTGGTTTTAAATTTTGGTACAAGGCCAATAGTTTCGAGTAAGTTGATTACATCGACTCCGCTGCTGAACTGGAACTTATTTTATCGATCCCGAGAGGATGAAAAGTAAATGCAGCCTCGTCGGAATTTGAACTCAGAAGTAAAGCCGTACGAAATGTCTCTCAGCATTTTTCCCGGCGTGCTATCACATCTTGCTAATGTAACATATTACTAACTGAATATCGATCAACTTGACCCAGCCGTCCAGCCATGACAATCCCATTTCCGTTTTAGACACTATATCTATGACCTTATTCAAAGTCAACACTTTTAATACGGTAGAGTTTAATTTGGGGGAGAAATTGGCTGATATGTTTAACAGTTGAATGATTGCTTAAATACATCCTCGCCGGCTCACTATTATTTGAAGTTTCAGGACTGACGAATTAACAGAAGCACTCTTAATGCAGGAAATTATGTTATGTTTTTATTCTCATAATCCTTTAATTCCCATCTCAAGACGTATTTAAAGAATGTTGCACTGCAGGATATTCCCTCCATTAACTGTCGATTGAAGACCTCAGTGATTTCAGTCTCTTCCGTCGGTATCACTCCCTCCCGAATGTTGAACAATATTGCTATTATTAAGGAATATTCGGCATCTTTTAACTTCAGTTCTGCACAATTTTTCTCAGTAATCCTAGCAGTCGTCAACATTTACTTTTCCCTCATCCACCTTCACATTTTACTCCCCTCCACCGCTTTCCATTTTTTATAATCTTTGCATTTCTTTATCAACATAGGTCTTATTTTGATTGTTTTCCATCCATTTCCCCCTCTCTCACTTTCTCTTTCACTCTCACTCTCTTTCTCTCTGTCTCTGTCTCTCTCTCTCTCTCTCTCTCTCTCTCTCTCTCTCTCTCTCTCTCTCTCTCTCTCTTTCTCTCTCTCTCTCTCTCTGTATCACTTTTCTTTGAGTTTTATTTAAGTTAACACAATTGAAGCCGGTCGCTAACAAAGCGACAAGTTATTTTAAGAATTCCTGGTGTTTGTAAATATGCGATTGAGTTGGTGTCTTGGTTGAACTTGAATGCATACACCCAAGTGTGAGCATCTTTTTACATGAGAATCTTTGATGGAGAAATTTTGAAATGTCATACAAATCTCCACTGTACCACTAATTGATTGGATTTGGAGAAACCACATTACTTTCTTTTGCCCTTTCTCCGTGAACCGAGTATTTCTACTGTTTTGTGTAAATTTGTTGGTACGTAACCTAATACACCTATGATAAAAAGTACAAATAAGACTTCATAGTCAGGGTACGAGAGCTACAATTTCCGCATTACTTCGCCATAAATGTTTTCTTTTTCTTAGGCAGCTGACCTCGAGAACAGTGTATGACTTTGTTCCCTGTCCTACTGAAAAATATCAGGCCTCTTATGTTTGTACCATCGAATTGATGCTTTTATCAGGGTGTTCTACCAATATTCCTTATTTTCAAAGTCTTGAATACCTGCTGTTTCTGACATGCTTTGATATATACATCAGGTTTGTGCTTCCTTCGGCTAGCGTTGTAAATAATCTTTGCAACTATATCTTGTTTGTGAAAAGCGAAGTTATATCATTCTAGGTGGGATGTAATGTATCTATCACAGATCCAGGAGAAGCTACTCTTCGTATCAATGCTGTTGTTGCCCTATAGCTTACGGGTTATGTATCCATACATTGACGCATTGCTTTTGCAGGTATGGTGCCTTCCTCTGCTCCAAGCTTCTGTTTGGGTAGGCCAGTATCTTCGGGTCGCAAGAGATAGTTGTATTTTCAGTGTACCTGAACAGTTCTTCTCCAACTCTGAAAATGTTGCACTCACTTTTGAGTATGCATGGGATGCACTTATTTCTTTTTTAAGTGTGCATCAGATGCTGTCTGAGAGATACAATGTGACATTCGAAAGCTGTTTGGACTGACCTTACGCCTCTATCGCCATCACTTCGTCCTACTTAAATCGGTGTCGCTGTTAATGTGGAAGTTGCCAGCGGTGGTCAGTACCATTATATGTATGTATGTATGTATGTATGTATGTATGTATGTATGTATGTACGTATGTATGTATGTATGTATTATGTATGTATGTATGTGTGTGTGTAAAAAAGCTACACCAATGCCTCTATTACTATAGTTGAATATGTTCCACATCTTATTTCGCTATCAGAAACTTTACCGTTAGAGGAAGCTAAAACAGTTATTATGTTGATCTATCTGTTTTCATTATTAAAAGAGATATCCACTTGTTTAGAAATATATTAGATCTATGATACTTCTGCATATATAGGGAGAAAATGAACAAAGATATAGTAAAAATGCAAAAACAAAGTGCATCACGATATCTTATGGAGCTTTAATTCCTCTTTATGACAGTTAATGGTTACCAATACGGATCTTTTAACTGTTATACTTCATTTCTGATTTTAGTAATTTTCTGAAAGTCGCTCTAAAGAATAAGTTATTTCACTAGAGTATTTGGATAAGATCTATGTTATTAAAAATGGATATCGAGGAATCTCTGTTTCACTTTCTGAACTGTATCAATGCGGTTCTGTAAACTTCTTAAAGTCTTTATTGGTGAGAATTCCATTATCAGTATGCAATAATTTCTGAATATAGTCAACATCAGCTTAACTAAATTCCTATTCCTACATCTCTTGTACAAAAATATTGCTCTTTAAGTCAATTTCATCCTCAACACCACAGCATCAATGCAATGATTTTCCTTGGATATATTTGAACACAAGTTTTTCCACACCCCAGAGAGATACGCATGCATAACCTCTTCCATGACATCTTTAATAATTGTTACTGTTTGCATAAAATTATATTTCCAGATACTTTATCATCCATTGCTGTACTCAGCCGGCATAGCAGTTTCTTAAGATAATATGCCTTACAAATGAGTCGTGTGTAATCCAAACTTTTCTATTAGATTTCCAAATGACATATCAACTAGATTTGGCGAAGCCTTTCATTGCCCTTTGAATATCAAGATGACGAATAATCAATGGCTTATGTTACAGGTTTCTGGTGACCTTTCCTCCTAACAACAATATGAAAATTAAAGCGATCTCCTGCTGCTTTATACGGAATTGTCTTTCTTTCCTGCTTTACTTCCAAGATATACCATGTTCGTCTACATTAATAATTATCGCAAAACGCCGAAATCACGTTATACTATAGCGCTATCTGCTGGTGCTGACTCAGTTTCGTCTGCAGATATAATCTGTGCTATTTAGCACCTAACGTCTATACTAGATGTTTTCATAAGACGAATATTGCACCTTATGGCGTTTAAAACAACGCATCCAAATCAATTTGGTTAATTGGATGTACAAATTAATATTACAAAGACTGCTTCTGACGTTAATACAAACACACACACACACACACACACACATACATACACACACATAATCGAACTCCAACGAATAAACGATGTGTATTCAGTTATTCGATCACCTACATACTCTTTAGATTGCCATATAAGGGGGAGAACATTCTCGCGACATATGTTCCTTGACCTAAGGTTCCGGCGGAATCAACATTACGCAGTTTAACAAGGCTGACCTTTTAAATGTCAAACACAATCCAACTGACGAGCTGCTACACGGTTTACGACTACCTACTTCCATTTAAATTTGGGCCAAACCGAAGTTATAGAAGAAAACATTTGCCCATGATGCCACAAACTGGGAATCGAACTCGGAACCTTGCGGTTGTGAAACGGACTTCTTAACCATCTAGCTATACACAATGACTTAAAAGAAATGAAACATGAATAATGTACACATGCTAAAATAACTTTTCATTATCTCTCGCAGTCTCACGATATCTTTCTTTAATAAATTTCGACTTCCCATGCGGTAAGTCTCACTTGTTACTTACTGTCATATTGCTCTTTTCTCTCATTCTCTCATTCTCTCTCTTTCACTCTCTTCATATATATATATATATATATATATATATATATATATATGTTTGTATATATATATATATATTACGCACCACACACAAACACATACGTGTGTATACATACATATATATATATATATATATATATATATATATATATATATATATATATATATATATATATATATATATATATATATATATATATATAGAGAGAGAGAGAGAGAGAGAGAGAGAGACAGACAGACAGACAGAGGGGGAGAGGGGGTAGGTGGTGGGTGCGTGTGTATGTGTGCTTGAAGTGGTTACAGATATTGTAGAAAGAAAAAGGGGGCATTCAGAATTTTGTATAATCCCTTATTGGCACCTTCGTTCGTTTACGAACTCAAGACAAAATCAAAATCACGGCCTCCTCTTTTTTCTCAATATATAACTATATACATATATATATATAAATAGTGAATGTGCATGGCTTAGTGGTCAAGGTGTTGCGCACGTGATTGCGAGATCGTGGGTTCGATTGCCAGACCGGGCGTTGCGTTGTGTTCTTGAGCAAAGCATTTCATTTCACGTTGCTCTGCGATCATTTCGACGTCTGACATTTGGTGTCGTTGCACCTGTACAGGTAATGTCAACCTGATGGAGGGAGTGAGCTTATGTCTCCACAAACATTTGATCACGATAAACAAATCATCTGTGTGGTTGTTCGGTAAGAAATTGTCGAAACTGTCGTGCGTCGTCTAACGACGACAGAGTCCATTATATATATATATATATATATATATATGTATATATATATATATGTATATATATATATATATATATATATATATATATATATATATATATATATATATATATATATATGGAATAAAAGTCAAGGTAGAAAATGCTAAAATGATTTTATAAAATACATTTTAGTACCGGTTTCAGTCATTGAGACTTTTTCAACTCTAAGTATGGAAAACAATTAAATTTTGGAAAAACTAAATGAAAAGTTTTGAAAAGAATATTTGCACAGTATTCAAACACAAGGGGCATTTTCCTTGTTTCTGCCTGTCTCTGTCTCTCTTGTTTACTCTTGTGCGTTCGAGGTATAGGGGTGTAGTTCACAGGTGATCTAAACGATTAGGTACGCTAGGTAAGTGGTGTAACGGATTACTGGGGCTTCCTATTTTCCCCCTATTTGTGTCTGATAACGTCATATCCCACACACGGGGATACCCCAGAAACAGCTGTAACATTTTGAATTTCTTCCTATAGTAATATTGTATACGACTTGAGATGTTTGGCTTGCCTTAATATTTGCTGTCTTGTTCAACAATTATACATATGTATGTGGGCGTGTGTGTGTGTGTGTGTGTGTGTGTGTGTGTGTGTGTGTTGCCTTCTCTTCCGCTTTCTCTCTCTAGATCCCTCCCTCCATCCCTCCCTTCCTCTTTCTCTCTCCCTTGCCCTCTTACTCTAAAGTTCACTCACGCCTTCCCGTTTTCACTTTGTCTCTTGTGTGTGTGTTTGTGTGCGTGTATGTGTGTGTTTCCCTGTCTAACTGTCTCACAGTATATTACCTATTTATCTTTAATCTATTTTACATTCAGATATTCAAAATCTAGCCTAAGAGCCATCAAAACACAACGATTACAGTTGACGTGACTAGGCGGACAAAGATAAAAACAATAACCGAACCAATCATCTACAAGCCTGAGCTAGACACATTATAGCAGATGTCCTATCTTTCATATTTTTGCTTCAAGCCATCGATGGTGATGATGATGATGATGATGATGATGATGATGATGGTCGTCGTCGTCGTCGTCATCATCATCATACAAGGCACGTAATACCGGATGCCTGTGTCTCATGATGTTTCAAGTTGTCTATGAAGGTGGAGAAACAGACGCCACCACTGCTGCGGCAGCTATTGCTGCTGTTGCTCATGATGAGGAGGAGGAGGCCGAGGAGGAGGCCGAGGAGGAGGCCGAGGAGGACTAGGAGGAGGACGCGGAGGAGGAGGCCGAGGAAGACGAGGACTAGGACGAGGAGGAGGACGCGGAGGAGGAGGAGGAGGAGGAGGACGACGACGACGACGACGATGACGACGATGACGATGATGACGAGGACGACGACGACGATGATGATGATGATGGCCACCACCACTGCTACTACTGCGGCAACGATGTTGACGACTACGAGAACGCAACGATAATGATGGGCGATAATGATGATGATGATGATGATGAGGAGGTGGAGGAGGAGGAGGAGGAGGAGGAGGAAGAGGAGGAAGAGGAGGAGGAGGAGGAGGAGGAAGAAGAAGAAGAGGAGGAAGAGGAGGAGGAGGAGGAGGAGGAGGAGGAAGAAGAAGAGGAGGAAGAGGAGGAGGAGGAGGAGGAAGAGGGGGAAGAGGAGGAGGAGGAGGAGGAGGAGGAGGAGGAAGAGGGGGAAGAGGAGGAGGAGGAGGAAGAGGGGGAAGAGGAGGAGGAGGAAGTGGAGGAGGAAGAGGAGGAGGAAGAGGAAGTGGAGGAGGAAGAGAAGAAGGAAGAGGAAGTGGAGGAGGAAGAGGAGGAGGAGGGGGAGGGGGAGGAGGGGGGGAGGGGGAGGAGGGGAGGAGGGTGATGACGACGACGATGATTCTAGTGATGTCAATAGCAAAGACGTCGGTGATAATCATGATCATGATGAAGGCGATTCTTTTCATCGTCTTGTGTGTAGCCATAAAACTACCAAAACCAATTTATTTGACAGAAGCGTGCCGTACCGTGTCTCACCAAAGTTGATGTTACAACTACTATCATTGGTGCTGCCGTGTTTATGTAACCGTAACTTAGCGGTTCGACGAAAGGGTAACGATAGAATAAGTATTAAGCTTTAGCAAAAATGGGTCCTAGGTTCGATTTGTTCGATTAAAATCCTTCAAGGCGATGTCCAAGCATGGCCGCAGTCAAATGACTGAAACAAGTAAAAGATAAAGATAATAGGTACAAGATTAGTATTTGTATAGCATCTGTGGCTTCCGTATATATCGGAAGGCGTCTGTATATGTAAAGGAACGTGTATTTATCCTCACATAGCATTTATATCCAAGTCCAGTCTACTTTGATATATTCTTTAAATGCTTTAGCCTCAGCCAAAGATTGTGTGGTGAGAGAGAGGGGGGAGAAAGAAGGAAGGGAGGGAGAAACAGACATGGGCAGAGGGTGTGACTTTTGGGAATAGACCCTACCCCTATGAAGGTAGTTTTCATTCCCTCTTTTGTCTATGTATTTGATTATTACGAGGGAGAGTCTTGTTTTTTTAAGATAGATACACAAAAGCAGGGGATAAGCAAGTACGTCATTTTTCTATATAGTCTCCTTCCCTTTCGATGCACTTGGTCCAGCATTCCACAAGCTTGCGTATTCTCTCCAAGAAGAATGTGTTCAGTTGGTCTTGCAACCATTTATGCACTGCTTCCTTCGCATCTTCATCCGCAGCAAGTCGACGACCTCGTAAACCATCTTGGAATGGTCCAAGGATATGATAGTCGGAAGTGGTCCAAATCTGAGCTGTAGGCAGGGTGTTCTAACACCTCAAAAGAAAATTGGTTAATGGTTTCAACGGTCTGAGTGGCCGTGTGTGGGCGTGCATTGTCATGCAACAACAAAACTTTCTTCGAGAAGAGGTTTCGCTGTTTGGTGCGAATTACTGGCTTCAGTTTGTATCTTGCACAGTTGATCGCACACCCCTTTTCCAGCTAGTCTACTAGTATAGGCCCTTTTGAATCCCAAAAGAGGGTTAGCATCACCTTTCCCGCGGAAGACTGAGTCTTGACTTTCTTCGTCGCTGGCGAGCCACGATGGTTCCACTTCATACTCTGTCTTTTGGATTCTGCCTCATAATGATGGACCCACGTTTCATCTCCTGTAACTGTTCTGCTCTTTGTTCTTCTTTAGTGTACATCGCTAGTGGAGTAGCCGTGCTTACACTATAAAGCCACAAAGAAAAATGGCACAATCCGGTTTAAACTTCGGTCACGTGACCACAATACTACCAACTATAAGCACGCATGCACAGAGGGAAGTGTGACAATAATAAAGATATGTTATGGCGCAAGTGCAGATAATTCTTGACTTCCCCTCGTATAAGTGCTTCCTGCATACACATAAGAGCATGCTGCTTAAAGCTTTATGTTAGTTTATCCATCCCAGCCTCAGACACCTTGTTCTTTTTTATACAGCTTTATTTAACAGTAATTGACATGAGTCATTGCAACATCTCATTTGTTTTATAAACAGGTGATTCACAATTATTTACTCTTCCTCTGCATTTAAATTTTTGCAAGATTATTGCAATTAAAATTTTGTAAGATGAAAAACGGCGTGTTATAGATCTGTAGATTTTAGGGTTTACCGTTTCTTTAGTCTTGAGAGTTCGGTGAACTTATCGGGTGTTATCTCTCCATCCAGTACTATCTTAATAAACATTTATGAGAATGCGTTATATCTGCTAAATATTTTCACCATATGATCATGCCTTGGTGATTAGTAGTTGTCTGTTGCCTTTTTGTATTTTTATGATATTTTAATGGGGTCGTGGTGCTTTAACAAATTCTTGCAATATTCGTGATTCTTCTAATGCTGTATTTGTTGTTTTGAACGACCACGTCCATAGTGATTATTTCACTCTCCATACCCATGCCTCAAATTTCTTCTGTGACTGCTGTTAGTATTGCACGGACTCCTATTTTGATTTTACCCGTCCATGATGAAAAACAATTTTGGTTTGAAGCTGACATATGTTTTGTTCTGAGGATCGCTTTGTCGCTTTTCATACCGTTGGAATCTTTGCAATTTAGCGGGGATAACTTGCTTCAGATGTTCTTTAATTTTGATACCTTTTATTTTCGTATAATATTTCTATGCTATTCGTCACTCCTTTTTCAATTGGTCCGTTTTATTGTCGATTTCATTCCGAACTGTGAGATTCTTTATAATTTTTAAAATCATTTTATGTATTTGTATCCGTATACTTTGCTTGGATCGTAATGTTTCGATTAGGGAGCAAATATTTAAGAAAAAGTGGAAGTGGATTGGTAGCACAATTAGAAAAGACACACCAAATTTAGCGAAAGGTGCTTTACAGTGGAATCCGGATGGATATAGAAAGAAGGGTAGGTCTAAGAACTCGTGGCGTAGATCAACACAATAGGAACTAGAGTATAAGTACAGAAGCGAAAAATTATGCGACATGGAATTCAATTATAAGTGGCCTCTACTCCGCGTTGGTGGGTTAAAGGCAAGAAAAGAAAAATAATTTGCTTGGATCGTAATGTTCTGATTCGGCTAGATTTGAGCGAGGATCCACGATACGCAGAAGTCAGTACATATATTATTTTGTTTAACCTAGTGATGTTGATTGTCGTTTCTATTTCTATTGAGACTGTGACATCCAGGTTTGCAGGCTATTTTTACTGTTATTGATATTTTAATTTTCAGATTTATCCGAAGGAGATTCTTTGGCAGAGCCATTGATCAGGCTATTTGTTGTTGATTATTTAATTTCAACTTAAAATTTCATATTCATAAATATGATCGTTAGAATTACCATAAATGTGTTGGTTGGTCGGTGTGTGTGTGTCTGTGTCTGTGTGTCTGTGTGTGTGGGTGTGTATGTATGTGTGTGTGTTGGTGTGTATGCGTGTGTGTGTGTATGTGTGTGTATGTGTGTGTACGTGTGTGTGTGTGTGTGTGTATCTGTGTGTGTGTGTGTGTGTGTGTGTGTGTGTGTGTGTGTGTGTGTGTGTAAGTGCGTGATTTAGTAGTTAGGGTGTCTCTTTCAAGATCGTAAGATTGTGGTTTCGATTCCTGGACCGGACGGGCGTTGTGTTCTTGAGCAAAACATTACATTTCACGTTGCTCCAGTCCACTCAGCTGGCAAAAATTAGTAATTTCACGGGAGGAGGGAATATACACTCCATAGAATTCGGAAAACCGGCGCTATGAGCTTATAGCTCAGGAAGGACCATTGACCCGTACACACACACACACACACACATATATATATGAGTGTGCGTGTGTGTGTATGTGTGTGTGTGTGTATGAGTGTGTGTGTGTATGTTGTGTGTGTAGCTCTGTGTGTGCGTGTGTGTATGGATGTATGACTCTTTAGTATTAACTGGCGGAATAAAGCGTACTCAATACCATGATTAAGACGAATATTTTATTTTTTAGTTTCACCTGTAGATGCACAGTTACAGCTAGCATGAAAATCCACTGCACCGACTCTACCCTAGTAAGACATTATATATACATACAAATGCATACACACACACACATGCACACACACACGCACATACATACACACACATGCACACACTCACACACACACACACACACACGTACTCATACACACACACTCATACATACATACACACATACATACATACATACATACATACATACATACATGCATACATACATATATATATATATATATATATATATATATATATATATATATATATATACATATACTCATATATTATTTGTATTATATATATATATATATATATATATATATATATATATGAAGAATAATAATAAATGGGCAAAACGCATATAAACCATAAGTTCCTTTAATTCCTACATATGTTTCAAAATATATGTGCACTCTACTCCAAAGAAGTAAGAGGTGCTGGAATTGCACATAAATTCATCGTCAGGGAACCAACATACAAAAGCAAGACATATGCTAAATGTTAAGGTTACGTACGAGTTATAATATTATATAGCTAAGTAAGTGACCGTTAGAAACAAGAACGCTGGTTTACATAGAGTTATAAAGGGAGAGAGGCTATGAACGCTATACTAAAAGTTTAAATTAAAAGATTAAATTAGGGGAAGGCATAATGGACCACACTAAAAACCAGAAATCAAAAGTCCCCCCAAAAAAAGGTTAGAAACTTAAACGAGAGAAGGAGGAAGGGAGAGAATCCAATGAATTCATCATATATAATTATTTCTCCTTATGTAAACAAATAATTATACTGAGTTTAAACTAAGCGAAGATTGTAAATATAATAAATAAAACATCATTGCATTGTATTATATTAAGATACGGATATTAACCCAAATAAATGGTAATACAAAGTACAAGACATCTTGTTATGAAATAATAATAATAATAATAATAATAATAATAATAATAATAATAATAATAATAATAATAATAATAATAACAATAATA
The DNA here is from genome assembly GCF_046866305.1 of Octopus bimaculoides. NCBI lineage: Eukaryota > Metazoa > Mollusca > Cephalopoda > Octopoda > Octopodidae > Octopus > Octopus bimaculoides. The sequence continues at coordinate 67,857,855 of NC_142933.1, forward strand.
ATAATATACATGCTTACAAGGACAAGATCGGAAATATTTAATTAAAGTTACTATTATGGTCCAAACACAACTAATGTAGCATTACTGGGAAGGATTTACTGAACCAACTATAGAAGGGGAAAAAAGTAAAAACAACTGGCGATGGAGACAGAAATAAATATTATTTAAGATAATATTAAAAGATATTATTCCTGTAATTGTTACTATTATTGTTATAATAAATTTTAAAATGAATTAAATATTATCATTATTGCTATTATTGTTATTGTCTAAAGTTAAAGGTAAATACTAATCTTGTTGAATGTACATACCACTTGTAAGGCGGACATCCACTAGAGAGAATTCCAAGGCGAAAAAATAAAAAAAATAATAATAACTAAAAACTAAAACTAGTAAGAAGGATGAAACTAACGATAAGAAATGAAGGTATGTTCCCTCCAATGCTGGCATCGATATGCTCTCTGTGTTATCTGGTTTACTAGATAATTCTTGGAGAACAGAATATGGAAAAGCTCCAAGTTACAAAGAGGACAAAAATCCTTACTTTTGTCGTAGAGAATTGGGGTAGCCAGTATTAACCATTCCAAAGAGAATTGTTTATTGCAATCTTTCAGTTTCCAGATTAATTTACTTAGGCCAGTACTATTAACTTTATTCCTATCCCTAAAAGAAGAATAATGATTGGATATTCTCTTGGAGACCTGCGTCGATGAGCTACCTACATAAAACGAGACGTCTGTGTTAGTCATTACCTTACATTGATAAACCACATTCTTGGTCTTGGCATTCGCACTTAAAAACTTAATTCTATTAGAATTAGATTCCGAGATACTAATCTTATTGTTGTTACAGAGATTGTTATATTTACTAATATTGTGCATATTACCTATGTTTTTACCTAAATGACTATTGCCATCATATGAGTGTGTTAAATTACTGGAGAAATTATTATTATTATTGTTATAAACATTACTATTATTATCATCATAATTAGGATAGCTGACTAGAGATGAATCTAAAAGTCTAAAATTATGGGAAGATATTATCTGTAACAAATTTTTAGTATTAGAAAACCCAAATCTAACCTCATGTGTGTTGATTACTGAGTAATAGTGAGAACCCCTAGGAAAGTTCCTATTCACCGCGTCTCGGAACTTCCAGACCAAATTGGATTTAACTTGTTTCCCGAACGGGAGGATGAGCCAGATATTATCATCAGATCTAGTTACAGTGTTAGTGTAGTTGAATAAATTAAGTTTTTTGTTTTTTGTTTTTATTAAGGTGTTTAGAGCCAGTTAGGCCTCTTCCCTTATGTGAATGATTATAAGCATGTGCCACTTTCTCAGTAAAGTGAGAAGAATGGGAAGAAATAGAAATGGGTTTATCCCCGCAAGTAGAGGGGATATCATGCTGTGCAAAAGACGAAAGATCACTAAAAGAGTTGATATATCTTACCGTGTTTTATAACCTGCCTTCAATAAAGCTGAGTTATAAAAGCCAGCTTCCTTATTGAAAATGTGGGAGATAGAGGAAAGTTTAGAAAGTCTGATTGAAATACTCTTAACCAAATTACTAGTTATATACCTTGGATGGTTACTAAAAGGGCTTATGTACTTGAGATTAGTTGATGGTTTATGGAAAGGAAAGTGTGTATTACTATGTAAGTCTAAAGTTACATCTAGAAAGTTTGCTACTTATAACGAAACCATTTTTCGACTGCAAGGGCATCATCTACATCCACGGTGTTCCTTCTAGCCAGATGGTCAACAAAATGAATTTTATGGATGTTTTGAGCGAGTTCAGTATAATATTTTCTCAAAAGGCCAGAACACCTGTACTAGAACAATGTACCAACCTACAACTAAATTTTGGTAACCAACTCCTTCACAGCGATGAGCATCAAACCTGTCCCTCACCCTTCCAGCAGTCTAAACCTTGCTCCCTGTCACTTATAGTTGTTCACCAAGCTAAAAGAAAATAAATATATGTAGGAGGCTGTGACAAGGGTTCTAGACACCTTCAATTTTTGCGGAGCGGGGAACTTCAATGAGACCTTTACGAAGTAGCCGGAACGCCATTGCAAGTGCATTTCAGTCAAAGAATCCTATTTGGAATGTTATTAGAGTTTTGTAATTCTTTGAAATTAATGTCTTTCCTAGAATAGTCTCAGAACTTCTGGAATTCACACCTTGTACGTTGAGTGCTTTTGCTTTTAGTTGTTGTTTATTATTCTATTGTATTGATTGTAGTGAACGAAATATATATGCAGCGCTTAGTGAGTGATTCTGTTTTCTCTATGTTGTGTATCTCTGTAAGTTCTGGAGTTTTCGTTCTGCCTTATTTGTCTTCATTGTTTTTTTTTATTCTTTCTCTTTTTCTAGTTTCTAATCAATCCATTATGATCGTTACTATTATCATTATTTAATTATTTATACCATTCATTAGGATATTGATGAAGGGTAAAAATGTGTCGAGGAGTCAAAGGCTTCAATATTCAGAAGCTGAAGTGACGGAATGCAATCAAAATAGAATCGAAACATCAGACGGGGAGAAATAAAGAGCTGTTGTTCATTAATTAAGATGAAAGAAACATTGTTTTGTAGAAAGAAAAGGAAAAATATAACAGTTTTATTTGTTACTGCTGCGGCTGCTAATAATTATGTTTTCTTCTAGTTAACGATTTTCTACAACCGGCTTCATTATCATTGTGTGCATCGTCATCATCATCATTGTCGTCGTCGTCGTCGCCGTCGTCGTCATCGCCGTCGTCGTCATCGCCGTCGTCGTCGTCGTCATTATCAAGATGATGATGATGATGATGACAATCATCATTATCACCATCATCAGCAGCAACAGCAGAAGCAGCAGAAGCAGCAGTAGCAGCAGCAGCAGTTGCATCGTCGTTAATGTTAACGTCGTCATCATCATCATCGTCATCGTCA
>NC_142933.1:67863296-67895796 GCF_046866305.1 Octopus bimaculoides
TATATATATATATATATATATATATATATATATATATATATATATATATATATATATATATATATATGTATGTATGTATGTATGTATGTATGTACATGTACTTACACATGTATGCATGTACATATATGCATATGTACACGTACATAGGCACAAGTACATGTACGCATGCATGTGTATATGTACACGTACATATGCATGTATATGTATATATATTTTTATTTACCAAGGCTTGTTCCCCATAGGAGGGACCAACTACAACAAATCACACACCAAGTATTCCATTTATTTCCCAGTCAAAGAGGCAAGCGCCGTCCTATGCTCGGGTCAAGGCATAGAAAGCAACCCCCAGTATCAGCAGCGAGGCCCGACAGCATATGCTAGGTTACCCCCCCCCCCTTCTGCCTCACGGCATCATGCTGATTTTGTACCCCTTTGGGCTACATCAATTCACTCATACATCCACAAACACTAACGAAGCTTTCCTATCATTTATAAACTCTCTTGCCTCTCTCATTCCAACACCTCTAACCACCAAAGCTTTCCTCACTCCATCCATCCACACAAACCGAGGTCTGCTTCTGGTTCTGCTGCCTACCGCTTCTGGTTCTGCTGCCTACCGCTTCTGCCTTCATCACCCTCCTTACCATCCGCTCCTCATCCATCCTTTCCATGTGGCCAAACCACCTCAACATTCGTCTATCCATTTTGGTTGTTAGTTTTTCTCACATTCCTGCTCACCTTCATATTTCCCTCATTCCTCATCCTGTCCATCCGTGTCACAGCAACCATACCACTCAAACATTTCCCCTCAAACACATCTAGTCGCCTCCTTTCTGCCTCTCTCAGACCTCACGTCTCTGCAGCATATAATATGGTCGGCACAATCACGCCTTCAAACACACCTCGTTTCGCTTTCATACTCAACCTTTTATATATGGATGGTGTGTTGAGAGAGGTGAATGCTGGAACCTTTGGTAGGGGAGCCCAAATGGCGGGAGAAAATGGAGAGAAATGGCAGGTGAGTCAGTTGGTGTTTGCTGATGATACAGCATTGGTGGCGGATTCGGAAGTGCAATTGAGGAGACTAGTGGTAGAGTTTGAAAGGGTATGTGAGAGGAGGAAACTGAAAGTGAATGTAGTTAAGAGTAAGGTGATGAGATGTTCGAGAGATGGAATGGCTGGTAGGATAGACGTGAGTATAAATAGTGAGATGTTAAAGGGGATGATTGTTTTAAGTATCTGGGATTACATGTGACGGCGAATGGAGGGTTGGCTGAGGCGGTGGAATATAGAGTGAAGGAGAGGAGTAAGATACTTGGAGTTGTGAAAGGTATGCTGAGAGATATATGCACATATATATCATGATATATATACACATATATATATATATAATTTATATATCATTTATTACACATGAACAATATACATGAATATGTATATATACATACACCTCTCTTTTTATATAAATATAGAGAGATTATTATATATATAATTTTATTTGTATGCGTGTATATGGACCTTTCTATATATCTTATATATATGTATATATATATATATGCGAGTAAAAATAAGTACAAAAAAGGTGGGGTTTTTTTGTATGATTGTGTATAGAGGAATATATTATTTTGTTTAAAAGAGTTCCCACACTGTCTGTTTTTTATGTTTTATTTATATTCCTGCAGAATCAATGTGGGGTATAGAATATGGAATATACAATATATAATATAATATACAATATATAATATAAAATAAAATAAAATAAAAATGGATGGCACCATGAAAGAAAGTATTGAATGTAGATGAAATATTGAGTGTTCAATATAAAGGATCAAATATATAAATATAAAAATATAAATATATAAAGGCGACTCGAGTTTCAGGGCTATTTCCCTTCGTCATATGTATATATACGCATATATGTTTTGATGTAAGTATGGTTGTGTAGTACGAAGCTTGCTTCCCAGCCACTTGGTTCCGGGTTCAGTCCTACTGTGTTGCACCTTGGGCAAGTGTCTTCTATAATAGCCACGGGCCGACCAAAACCTTGTGTGTTGATTTGGTAGAAAGAAGCCCGTCGTATATATGTATATGTGTGTATGTATGTATGTATGTATTTATTTGTGTGTTTGTCTCCCCACCGTCGCTTGACGACCGATGTTGGCGTGTTTACGTTCCCGTAACCTATGTTCTGTTATTCTGGAGAACCGCCTTTAGTCGAACAAATCAACCCCAAGACTTATTCTTTGCAAGGCTAGTACTTATACTAGCGGTCTCTTTTGCTGAACCGATAGTTTACGGGAACGTAAACACGCCAATATCGGTCGTCAGTCGATGGCGGGGGTACAAACACAGATACACAAATACATACATACATACATACATACACACATACAGCCATGATCTTTCTTTCTTGGCCTGACTGCCGACCGCTAACACCTCTTATGTCCATCTCCTATGTTCCTGTCTTCAGGCTTTCACTTCATACACGCCAGCTCAATTTGATTCGTTCTCAGTCGAAGGACACCTGTTGTTATTTTCTTGTTGTTTGTATTTGTAATTGTGTACCATCTTCTCCGATCTTTGCCTTTGTTGCCGTAGACATTGGCTAGCTTTCTTACAAAAAGGTCTAATGCTCTTAGCTTAGACATTTTGGAGGGCAACCAGGTCGAACTATCTCAAGTGTAACTGCCCGAAACAGTTATGACTTCAGGAACTTGACTGAGGAAAGAAAACCACGAATGACCCGTCTTTTTTTGTTTGCCTGTCCTAATTGTTGTTTCTCCTGTCCGCCTTTGTATTGTCTATCTGTCCGAATGTTTTATTGTCCTCTATTACGTTTTTGTTCCATTTGATATATATATATATATACTACGGGTTTCTTTCTGCCAAATCAACTCACAAGACTTTGGTCGGCCCGAGGCTATAATAGAAGACACTCAGATTTCCTACTGTATGAAGATTCAGTCTTCAGCTCATTGAAAAGCTCTCGAAGTGCAAGTAACAGTAATATAATTTGATATCATTAATGTATGCATCACAGCATTACTTTTAATGCACTTATCCTCATGAAGCCTTATTTAAAATCAGTGTCATTGCGAACGATGCATTTCAATTTATTATAGAAAGAAAGAAAAATCAATAATAAAAATTGTTGCCTTTTACTTTAGGTTCTTTTCTTCTTTTTCTTTTCTTTTTTCTTTCTGCAGACGATATTTAATCGAAAACAACGAAAGAGAAAAACGAGAAAGGAATCAGAACGAGAGGCGATGGGATGAAAATAAAAGGAAAAGAAATGAAAAATACCAGCAGGAACAAATGTTTACAAAAATATACATAATTACAAATATGAGAATAAATACTGAATAAACAAGCATTTAATTAAAACTATATATTGAAAATGGGATTGAAGTACTTTTGTTTTCTACATAAAGAAGCTAAAAATATAATTTACCAATAAGCAAAAAAAAAAAAAACAGAAAAAAGAAAGAAATATTCCAGGAGAATATTCAAGCGATCACAGTGAAGCATCTCATATTTCACTAGGTTATTTTCTGAATCAAGAAATCAAGAAACAAGGAAACTGTCTGCTTTCGAAATCAATTCTAAATATGGTTATTAGAAACAATAAGCGTGATTTTGAATCAATGCATACGGAAATGATAATTTCCTCTCTCAACATACGCGTTTCTATCTCTCATTTTTCCCTTCGTCAGCCGTCTAAATATTTTAAACGTCATCATAGTACTTAATTTTATTGGTAAAATGTTATCCTTTAATCTCAGTATGATTGTGTTTTTTCACTGTTTTTTTCAATTTGTCAATCAATTTTTAGTTTCATTATTACTGACACCGTTATTATCATTATCATTATCATTATCATCATCATCATCATCATCATCATCATTATTATTATTATTATTATTATTATTATTATTATTATTATTATTATTATTATTATTATTATTAATTTCGTCGTCAAGGCATCCAACTGGCACAATCGTTAGTGCGTTGAACAAAAATGGTTAGCCTCAGTTCTTCCGGTTTTACGTTCTGAGTTCAAATTTCACCGAGATCGACTTTGCTTTTTTTTTCACCTGTTTGGTATCGATAATGTTAGTATCAAACAAGCTCTGGGGTGGGTGTTGTCGAATAGCCCCCTCCACCAAATTTTCGAACAATGTGGCTATAGCAGATTATTATTATTAACTTAACTGGCATAATTGTTAGCATGTCGGGCAAAATGCTTATCGGTATTTCGTCTGCTGCTACGTTTTGAGTTCAAATTCCACCGAAGTCGAGTTTGCCCTTCATCCTTTCGGTGTCGATAAATTAAGTACCAGTTACGTACTGGAATCGATGAAATCGAATAGTCTCTTCTCCTACAATTTCAGGCATTGTGCCTTTAATAGAAAGGGTTATTATTATTATTATTATTATTATTATTATTATTATTATTATTATTATTGCCCCCATACTATGAAGTCACAGAAATTTGGTGCTCCTAAAGTTGAAAAAGTGCTTGTAATATTTTCGACCTTCGAAGGCCCTGTCTTTTCATTCTTATTGTTACCATTACATTTCTGAGATTGTCTGGATTGCGCAGATAGTATTTTTGCGTAGAAACAACCCCTCTTGTTCGGTGTCAACAACCAGAACAACAACAGCAACAGCAGCAACAATAATAATAACAGCGATAACACTATGAAAGAAATGAAACATGAAAACGCAAATATCGACTCTGCATCTTTTGCGTCAGCGGCGGAAAATATGAAAAGTTTCCCCATAGATGAAGAAGAATTGGTATAGAAAAATTGTAAAACCTTCCATCCGACGTGATAGAAATTATCGCAAGATGCACGGTAACATACCGTTGCATTGGAGTCAAGTCTCGGCGGGTGGAAAATGCCTCTGCGAGCGAAGTACAAAAATGCTTTGCGCGCGTGTGGAAAAAAAGACCCACATCACTCGAGGAAAGAAGTTTGGAATTACTGAAGTGATATTTGGGACGGAAGAAGCAGCTAAATGTAATTCCGCAACCACTTTGAGGAATGACAACTTTTTCTTAATCTCCAGCTATCACGGCCAACGCCTTGCCAAGATTATGGTACCGAATGTGCCGCCAGGAATATCCATTATCTGGTTAGTGGCAGACGTCTTGACAGGTTTAGAAGAAGACGAAGTCACAATATTGGAGGTCAAGAAACTACCTAAGCAAAACTGGTTAGGTATAGGTATGGAACTGACCTTGCAATGCAAGGAGGACCATATCGACCAGCTGCCCGACGTATTTGGTCTCCCATACGCTATTCACCTGACAGTATTTGTGGAGGGTAGAGAGCCAAGATACCACATATGTGAATCTGTAAATCACTTAAAGGCTTTCTGCCCTGAAACAAGAAAAAATGAAGTCCCGTTGCTGTCAACATTACAAACACCACAAAGGCAAAATCATAAACAAGTACTCAAGACTCCCACACCCATTCCAAACCAAGACAAAAAAGGAGTTTACCCCCGGTTACTACAGAAAAGCAAGTTTCTTCTGAATGCTCTACCTTCGAAACTAACATCAACTTGTGGTCGTACCAATTTTTTGCTCTGTCAAGTTCATACTTGTTGCAAAATGTCCAATGGACAAGCCTTGTTATATTGTCGTGGCATCTCTTGCATTCCTTCTGATATAGTGGCGTACATTGCCTGGTAATATACCATACGGTTTCACCATTTTGTCCACAGATTCTGCACTTATCACTTACTGCTGTGTTGTCAATTCTGTATTTTATGTAGTTTGTTCTTAGTGCTTGCTCTTGGGCAGCACAGATTAGAGCCTCCGTTTCCGGTTTTAAATCCCTTTTAGTTATCCAGAGCCATATTTTTTTCTCTGTCTGTCTTGTCTTCAACATCCCCATGGAATTGTCCATGTATTCTTTTCTTTACCCACCTATTTTCAGTTTCATTCGTTTTCAATTGCTTGTATAATGCTTTATCTTTGCAATCTTTCATCCTACACAGGCCTGACCTTCTTACTTCTAATAATAGAGGTTCTGTGGCATTTTTTACATACCATGCTATGTTGTTTCTTATGCTCTATTATTATTATTATTATTATTATTATTATTATTATTATTATTATTATTATTATTATTATTAAATTGAGAGTGGAGAGAGAAGTGCTGTCATCGAGTGAATTTAGTGAAAGATAGGTGAAAGTTGCGAAAATTGTGTATACTCACTTTCTTTCGTTTATCATTTGATTATATGTAAACCCCCACACCTTATGTCTGTCTTTGTATTGTCCCTCTCATATTTCACCCTCGTAGCAATTAAATGAAATCATCATAATCATCATTATTATTATTATTATTACTATTATTATTATTATTATTATTATTATTATTAAGGCGGTAAGCTGGCAGAATCGTTGGCACGCCGGGCAAAATGCTTAGCAGTATTTCGTCCGTCGTTACACTCTGAGTTCAAATTTGCTTTTCATCCTTTCGGGGTCGATAAAATAAGTATCAGTTGAACACAGGGGTCGACGCAATCGAGTTACACCCTCTACCGAAATTGCTGGCCATGAGCTACAATTTGAAATTATTATCATCATCATCATTATTATTAGTAGTAGTAGTAGTAGTGGTAGTATTATTATTATTATTATTATTATTATTATTATTATTAGGGGGCGAGCTGCTAGAATAGTTTGCGCACCGGACGAAAGGCTTAGCGGTATTTCGCCCGTCTCTACATTCTGAGTTCAAATTCCGCCGGGGTTGACTTTACCTTTCATCCTTTCAGGGCGATAAAATAAGTACCAGTTGAACACTGGTGTCGATGTAATCGATTCATCCTCTTCCCCAAAATTGTCGCCCTTATGGATAAATTAAGTACCAGTGTAACACTGGGATCAATGCGATTGTCTGTCCCTCTCCCCACAAATTCTAGGCCTTGGGCCTATATCGGAAATGAATATTATTATTGAAAAGTAAAAAGGTTATAAGAGGTTATATGTAGTACGTAACGCAGATTTCCGTCCGTCTTTATATCTTAACCCAAAGAGGTCAATGAAAGAAGTCATTATCATAATTCGCTTTACTGTTGTTCTTGTTGTGGTTGTTATTGTTGTTCTGTATGTCATTACCAATAAAAGTAAACGTATGATCGGCATAGATCTAGACAAAAATTTCTCCTTACAAAGTAGGTGTACAATAAATCCGTGCAAGCGATACAAATGAATGAATCAACAAAGACATATTTAGTGGGTTTATATAATGCATACATCAAAATGCGTATGTATTTGTTAAAGATTTCAGTTGTTTGTATATGTATACATATCCATGTGTGTGTGTGGGGGGGGGGGGTGCGTGTGTGTGCTTGTTTGTATACATGTGTATGTTTATGTGTGTATGTATGGCTATGAAAGTTCAAATATACAAACTGCTACGTAAATACGCTGCTAATAGTTTTTGCCTATACATACGCATTTGGGGTCCTGAATACTTGTGATGTATGTGTGTGTGTGTCTGTGTGTGTGTGTGCGTGTGTGTGTGTGTGTGTGTGTGTGTGCGTGCGTGCGTGCGTACGTGTGTGTGTACACATGCTTATGTGTGCGCACGTTTTTGTGTGCATAAGAGAGAGAGAGAGAGTGTGTGTGTGTGTGAGTGTGTGTGTGTGTATGTGTGTGTGTGTGCGTGCGTGTGTGTGTGTGTGTGTGTGTGTGTGTGTGTGTGTGTGTGTGTGTGAGTGTGTGTGTGTGTGCGCGTATTTGAATGTAGGTCATTGGCTAGGTGGCGTTGCTGAATTCTTTTCGGAAATATATAGTTTTCAAAGTGACACACAGACACTGATCTAATAAATAGCCAAGCAGCTACTCTGTGTTGATAAAGAGTAATAACTCAGAAATAGGCCCACAGATGTTGCTTTGTGCTGGATGGGGGTAGGGGCTGGACTCCCTGTTCGACCATATAAGGACACAGATACTGTGTCGTATAGCCAGCTGGAAACGATGTTTCCTGCGGCTAAACAGCAGTAACAATCGTCCCTTCCAGGACAGCCACATAAGGTTGGTAAATAGCCTTTACTATAATAAAGTCAATTTTGCATTATTCTAAAGAATTACACCCTACTTTTGAAGAGCACAAATTTTATTATTCTCTAAGAAAAGTGGTATTGATAGTGACTTCGAAGTTTCAGCCAGCTAAGCCATTGATATATATATATATTGGTATATAATTGATAGTATAAAGCTATCTTCAGCCGCAATTATATTCTTTCCCAAGAATTATATCACAAAGAAGAAATTAAAAGAGGAGAAACATGATATATATATATATATATATATATATATATATATATATATATATATATATATAATGTTTACGTACATATAATGTGTGAGTGTGTGTGAGAAAGAAAAAGAGAAAAAGAGAGAGGGGGAGAGAAAGGCGTGAAAGAGAAAGAGAGAGAGAGGGGGAGAGTAGGGCGCAGCAAATGAAATAATGCCATTTAGTTATTCCCCGAACTGAAGAGTAATTTGATGTACAACAAATGTTTGAGAAATAAAACAATAAAAGACAAAAACAAACAGATATACGGAAACTTTGATACGGATATAATAACGAGAAACAATCAACAAAGCCGAATCTGCTGGTGTTGTTTTAACGCTATTACTTAACATCTAAATCTCTACTGTGATGACAGAATAATTGTCTAGGTAAGGATTACGAACTTCGAGGTGGTCTCTTTATCTTTTCTTAGTCCGGATGCTTAATTATTATCTATCTAATCGCATAAACTTTCCAAATGAAACCGTTTGCAGCAATCATTAAGGAGTTATCCACCGGCAACTCAGGCACTATATTAAACTGTCAGGACTATGCGTTGGTAGGTACAGTCAGTCTCGTAGTAAACGGCGTATTCTATTTCATATCGAACCTCGACGTACTGAGTTCAGTTTCATGTAGGTTGAGTTTGGATTTTAGCCACCTAGGGTTGATACAATAGATATTATTATATAATCGTTTCTAACATCGATACAAAACTAGGAATGTGTTGTTGGGGTGAGTTAGTCGATCATATCGATCTCAAAACCCCCTATTGCTACATTATTTTATCGGTCCTGGAAGGAGCAAAAGTTGACCACTAACAACAAAAACAAAAAGTTTTCTAGACATCATAGTCATCATACACAAGCATGGCTATGGAGTTAAGAAGTTCACGTGATAACTATGCGGTCCTAGGTTCATTTCCATTGACTAGCACCTTGGGCAAATGTCTTCTACTATAACTCCAGGCCGATGAAGACCTTTTACACTAATTCATGTTGTGTCGACGCCCCCAAGCGAAGAAGTAGGCTCGACCAAGACATATAAATAGAGGTAGTCTGACCGTGGGAGCGGTTGACTGACAGTTGAATAGCTGTTGAGTAGAGATCGTCTGGTGCTAGATAGCAGTAGCTTGAGACATAACAGTGGGTGGACTGACAGTGGAGTGACTGTTGACTAGCCGTTGAGTAGCAGTTGAGTAGACATCGTCCGAAGGTGCAGTAGCTTGAGACATAACAATTCATATACGGAAAGTGTGTAAAAGCCCATCATATATGCGTATACCTGCGTTTTTATGTTTGTCCCCCACAACTTGACGATTGGTGTCGGTTGGTTTACATCCTCGTAACTTACCACTTTGGGAAAAGGGATCGACAGATTAAGTACTAGACTTTAAATAGTTGCTGGATTGATGTTGCCTTAACTGTGAGTGACGCGCTATATTAACATGGGGCTGTGTCAGACGAGTGCACGAAATCTAATTTAGGTGCAAGGCCAGAATTTATGAAGTGAAAGAGTGAGTTGACTCACATATTTGATTAGCGCTTTAATTTATTGACCCCGGAGAGGTAAATTATTCAGTTGACCCCGGCTAAATTTGAAATCTGAACTTAAAAAGCTGCAAGACATACAGAAAAACATTTTGTCCAACCTTTTAATGATTCTGACAACCCAGCACCTTCTATTACTGCAATGCAAAATAGTAAATACAAATTATTGACAATCACAATAGATGCTGGTACCATCATGCGTAGGATCGCACAGAACATTATCACAAAATAAATTGTGAATGCAGTATAAAAATATTTTCAGTGTAGGTAAAATAGGCGAAATAGAACGAGGAGAGAAAGAGGCTGACAGTCGGACAATGTGTGAGGTTACAAGTAGATAAAAAATCAAAAGGTGGAGGAACATATGTGAGCGCAAAAAAACATTTAATATAAAATGTTGTGCGTAGTAAATTTCCGGCGAAGGAAGGATAAAGAAAAGTAAATTGACAGTTCGGATAAACACTTCATCAAAGAAAGAAATAAGCAAGAGAAAGAAAAAAGAAAAGAAACGACACCTGTTTATAACACGTATGCAACTTTCAACAACGGGAAAAATTCACATTTAAATCGCTAACACAGAATTCCCGGTACTCAGACAATGTCAGATGTACTGCAAATGTTTAAATAGACTAACATTGAAGTAATTCTTTAGCAATTATATTTTTTCTACTTTTGATTTGTATTATTTCTCACATTTATTTTGTTTGTATTGTCTTTATTGGAGTCGGAATTTGAATTTCAAAACCGATGGCACGATAGCGATCGCAACACCATCGTTCTTGATTATCAAATTTTAGGAAAAAAAAAAACACCTCTCATATATTAAAATGGTGGGATAGTTACAGTTGGATCACTCTCATACAGACTAATGTTTGATAAACTGGTAAATTAATTCTGATCCCTTGCTGACTTGAGCATAAAAATGTGTAAGTTAGTGCATGCTCAAAGAACAAGGTATTTTTTTCTATTATTTATGTATTGGCGATCTTATTATGGAGAAATTTTCGTTCCAAAGATTTTTTTGTTTATACTCTGTCAATATTATTATTACGGAATATCATCATTGTGTGTGTGTGTGTGTGTGTGTGTGTGTGTGTGTGCGTGTGTGTCCCCGCGCGTGTGTGTCCCCGCGCGTGTGTGTCCCCGCGCGTGTGTGTGTGTGAATTTCAGTTAATTTACTAGAAACGATAAATTTCAGAGTTCTTTACTACACTGTTATTGAAAGTCTCTAAATTATTAGCATGAGGGCTTTTGTGAATCAGAACCTGTTTTCGCTTCAGTTATCTGGTGTTTGATTATATTGTGAAACTTTATACAAAAATAATCGAAAGATAACTGAAAAGAAAACGGTTATCTTTTTCATATACAAAGATCGCATGGTTGATATGTGTAAAAACGACTCAAACGGTTTTCTTAAATTAGTGCGTTTTCTTAACTTAGTGTATAAGTTTAAAACCTTATACAAGAGAGATTACGAACCACCCACTTATGGAACTGTACTGTTTAAACGATATGCTTAAAAACCTTTTATCAAACCTCTTTGAAACGAAGTCTCTTTCTCTGATCCAAGTCAAAAACCAAGGAATCAATCCCCGCGCGTGTGTGTGTGTGAATTTCAGTTAATTTACTAGAAACGATAAATTTCAGAGTTCTTTACTACACTGTTATTGAAAGTCTCTAAATTATTAGCATGAGGGCTTTTGTGAATCAGAACCTGTTTTCGCTTCAGTTATCTGGTGTTTGATTATATTGTGAAACTTTATACAAAAATAATCGAAAGATAACTGAAAAGAAAACGGTTATCTTTTTCATATACAAAGATCGCATGGTTGATATGTGTAAAAACGACTCAAACGGTTTTCTTAAATTAGTGCGTTTTCTTAACTTAGTGTATAAGTTTAAAACCTTATACAAGAGAGATTACGAACCACCCACTTATGGAACTGTACTGTTTAAACGATATGCTTAAAAACCTTTTATCAAACCTCTTTGAAACGAAGTCTCTTTCTCTGATCCAAGTCAAAAACCAAGGAATCAATCACGTGCACAAAAGGCAATTCCATACATACAAGGTGTTGTTCATAATGTTGCTTATGTGAGACAAAATTTTTTTTTTTTTCTTGAAACAAAGGTTACATCACATTTTTGATAGGAAGCTATTGTTGCGTTATGATTTTATTTTATGAACTAACCTCATTTGAGAATTTTTGACAAGGCCGTAGCTCATTGTCTTCAGGGCTGACAAATGAATGTTTTTACTTATAAAATCGCTTTTTGAATGTCAATTTTATTGCTTTAAATTTATATTTTAGGTTCGTCTCTGTTGTTTGTTTCTTTGCTCTGTATGTTCTGGCTTTGCCAAATATTTACCAACTAGTGGACAATTCTTACGAATTCTGATATTCCATGATTGATATGGGACAGCTGTTTACTTGTCCGTTTCATTGGGCCGAAATTATTACTAACTGAACAATTAACCTTTCACAAGTTCCTTTTTAATATCTTATTATAGTTATGCTCCGACGAAAAATACTAATTTATCAAACTAAGGAATTCCCTGACTATATTAGTTCTCACCGCTAAATTAAATATCGGGTTATACCATAAACTATTCCTTTTCTTATTTCTTTCCCTTTGTTTTGTGCTTTCAAGGCTTCTGTGTATCTTATCTTGTGGCAGAATCCACTATTTCTGAGTGCTTCATTACAATACACAGATACTTACATAAAAGTATCTTCATCGAGAGATACAGACGATACACGTTTAAGAACGTTGTCGATCAAGTTCCTCAAGATAATGCGCGAGTGGTTTGATTGCCTGTGCATATACACTAATTCCTCATTCGGTGAGTGATATAATCTGAAGCTATTACTATACAGCCTCAAGGTTGTATCTAGCAAATTAGCGGCAATAAGGTTCGCATCAACTGTAATACTAATTTCTATTTCCTGAATACTTTAATCAGATTATTCTTACATGTATCTAATTTATGATCGTTACGATTACTCAATGGGATCAAGCCAACATCACGATATAAACCACAATCTATTTCAGGAAATTTCTTTCTCAATAAATCTAGAATATATAGTCCTATATTTTCTCTCTCTCTCTTGAACACCATTATCTGCTACCACAGACACATCGAATAATACTAGCCAATGTATCGTCACCCAAAGTGTGTGAGATTTATTTGCATTAATAATCCCATCTCTGCCCGGCTCACTAATACCTGATTGTTTTCGCAAAATCAAGGACTCTCATTAACGAAAGTGTGGTTATTAAACTATAAAATTCTGCTATGTCAAACTGTGTGAATCCACAGTTTTTCTTCGTTTTTACCCTTCGAAAACATTACAGTACTTCTAAACTGTAATGAACAAACAACTTTTACTCAGACAGTGACTTTTTCTAATATTTCTTTGCTAACTATATCAAACACTAACTTTCCTAGATTAATTAATCTACGGTTAGCGTTACTCTCGAAGTTTATTTTATGATCTTTAATTGTTACAAAAGGGAACTGGAGTGCCAGGCATTGCACTACCAACAAGTGAACTATCTTTTTGATGCCAAATCTTTGGCTTTTAGATTAATAAACCTATAAGTTTCATTTCTAGATTCTTTTCATAAACGTTTCTTATATTATTTAATAAAAGCCTTTTATATGTGCTAGCGTGTATTCTATACACATCCCTTGTTATATGTGAGAGGCCGAGGCAATATGCAGCTAACCTGACTCGCATAGAAACATCGAATTCAACTAATTCCTTATGGAATTTGATTCTTTATAGGTTGATTAAAATATTCTCTTCAAATTTTGGTAAAACTTTATTGTAAAGGTGAACGTTAAGTGTTCCGAGGTCAAATTTAATCTCTTTATCATGTCTAAGCTTGCCACTTTTCGAGGAGATTAAAATACAACTGCAAGCGACTTATAAACACACCCATTTTCTCCAACATTGATTTCATAACATACTTTGTATGCCTCAAATTCAAACTCGTGCTTATCCATATACAGCTACAAGTACTTGTCTTCGTAAAGGGTTCTACATATTTAAGAGATGATACATAAATGCATACATGTATATATGTATGTATGTGTATGCGTGTGTATAGGTTTATATGTATGTATGTATGTATGTGTGTGTGTATGTGTGTGTGTGTGTGTGTGTGTGTGTTTATATATATATATATATATATATATATATATATATATATATATATCTTTTCCTTTGTTCAGTCATTAGACTGCTACCATCCTGAGACATCGCCTTGAAGGGTGTAGTCGAAAACAATTGTCCACACAACTTTTTTTTAAGCTTAGCACTTATTCTATCAGATTCTTTTGCCGAACCTCTAGGTCACAAGGACATAAACAAACCAACATTGGTTGCCAAGCAGGGGGGGGGGGGGGCAAAAATAAACACGAAGCACACACTCATGCTCCCACATATATAGATAGATGTGTGTATATGTATGTGTTTGTGCGCGTATATATATATATATATATAAAACATGCGACGTACTTCTTTGAATTTCCGTCTACCAAGTCCCCTCACAAGATATATAGTAGCAGGTGCTATGCAGTGGGACTGAACCCAGAACCATGTGGTTGAAAAGCAGACTTCTTCTCCCAACCATGCCTCTATCTATCTATCTATCTATCTATCTATCTACGTGTGTGTATGTGTGTGTCTGTTTAAATGTTTATTTCTTTAAAATAATTAGTTGTTTGTGCGTGACCTCTTTTGAGAAACAAAACGTTTAGTTAACTCACACTACACAAACTAGTACTCTGTTGTATCACCGAACACAGTACACAAGCTCTCCTTCCCTATGTACATCTCACTACATAGCACCCCCCTCTCTCTCTCTCTTGCTGTCTCTCTCTCTCCCTCTCCCTCTTTCTCTCGCGGCTTTTTTTCTCTCGCAATCCATAAATCATTCTCTAATTCTAGAAAATAAAGCAATATATCAGAGGGAGAAAATATATGAGTTTTTGCATATGTAGGTAACAGAAATGAAGATAAGGAATGTGTAAGAAGACGGTTATGTCAGAGACAAGGAAATGTAAAAATAAGATAGTAATAAAAGAATATATGCAAGATGGAAGGAGAAAGAAAGTAAGAAAGTTAGAAAGAGAGAGGGGAGAGAGAAACATATTTAGGCTGTAAAGAAATGAGAGAGAAAGTATAAGATGGAGAGGGAGAAAGAAAGACTGACGGACAGGCCAACAGTTAGGCAGACTGAATTATTACTGGTAGACGATACTGCCTGCACGAAGTATATCTAGATACTTACAAACATACTTTATCAGCCACGACGACGACTATTATGATGTTTGTACAATATATATATATATATATATTTACTAGCTTAAAAGCCACCATATTGGACGGTTTTTAAGTTAGCTCCTGTGGAGGGATCTTCATTAGGCCTTGAGCCCAACAATGACACTTCATGCATTGAGTACATATTAAATTTGATTAAACTTGAACAATATTTTTGCAAGCGATCAACAATTTTCATCAAAACAATGATATAATCTGTTGACTTGGGACTGATTGCAAAGCTACATGATAAACAACAGTACCACCATCATCACTACCACATCTGCCATACAAATACCATTCAGACTTCTGACACCACCACCATCAATGCCTTTGACTTCGCCGTCTTCCCCTCCACCACCATCACCACTGTCTTTCATCGTCATTCCTGACCGCCTCAGCTACCAACACAACCACCACCATCATCACCAACGCCTCCGCCTCTATCTCAACCACAGCTCATACTAATACTATCACCCTATTATCATCGTTCAGTATGGTGGTTCACTGTTCAGTCCCTCTTTTTCTCACATACTCTTTCTTTCTCTTTGTTATTACTCCCACTACAACCATCACCACTACTACTTTTAATAAAAACATCAACACTCCCTAAATTTCTTTGTCTCTCTTTCTCTCCTTCACTTTTTCTTCCTCTGTCTCTTTCTCTAACTGTCTTCGCCACCGCCCTCACAATCTCTATACCTACTATTATTCTCACCCCAGTATGAGCAATAGTAAAAGTGTCAATGAATAGTGAGAGAGGAGTCGAAGTGTGATACACTGACACACAGAAATTAGGTTTCACATTTTTTATATTTATATGCGCTCGTTCAATATATATGTATGTCATTATTCAGTTTCATTTCAAGATTTCTTACCAATAGCGAAAGAGCTGGTTCCTAACCTAGATCCAAAGCTCCTTCATTGGAAATTCAACAGGGTATTTTTGTGTGCATGTATGTATGTATGTATGTATGTATGTATGTATGTATGTATGTATGTACGTATGTATGTATGGAGACAAACAGAGACTGGCAGACAGAGGCTTCGCACAAAAGCGAGTATCCTATGGTAGCATGCATCATGCTTTCGTTAATTACTTTAGGTACCTTTGTAGTCGTAAGTAGATGTAGACACTCTTTCAGGTTTCCTGGTATTAGCTCACCGGATCATTGAGAGTGTAAAAGGCTACACGGAGGAGAGAAAGAGAGGGGGCTCTCTTGCATCAGTATTTGGTTGGTTTTCATTTTAACTGAGTATACTGGAGAAACGTGAATGTAATGCCTTGCACAAGAGCACTGCGCTTTGCCTGGTTCAGTCCGGTGTCAAGTTATAGTTTGGATGAATATATATATGATTGCTTCAAAGCAGAATTGCTTCCAATGTGCGCTATCTTTAATATAGCCTGTTAGCACTATCTTATGAGTCTCTGAGTGTGTATGTGTGTGGGTATGTACACTTGATAAAGAGCGACTTCTGTTGTTGTTGCTTTCTTTGAAGTATTAAAGCATACTATTTAAAAGGGGATTATTATGGCATTTTTTGTTTGTTTTTTATTTTTTCGAACAGACTGCAGAAACTAAAGAAGGCACCTTTTCAAGTTCGTCTGTGGGCTAAGTATTTTATTTGACATTTGAAATATTTGGAAATTGGATTAACTCCTACTAATTTCTTAGATAAATATTTATTCACTTTTTTTTTTTAACACGATGACATTACCTTAGTGGACCGCAGTCAAGATCGAATAAGTAGAAACATGTACAAATACAAAAGAATAAACACATAAAAAAAAGCTGTAGTCTTCAATTTATAAAGACATTTGATGAGGAAGTCATCAAGGAAAATTAAGCACGTAATTCCTGTCAAATCAAACTTGATATTACTAAATCGGATCTAGGTCTCTTGAAAGGGCTGTGTGAGTGTTTGGGATGTGCTTGTGAAAGAGATAGAGAGAGAAGGGGAGAGAGAGAGAAGGGGAGAGAGAGAGAGGGAGTTAGTGAGTGTATGTGTGTTTCCTCATTAGCTAAAGGCAAGGTAGAGCATGTTCTCTCGCGATGCAGGTTTCGTTCTTATTTAAATGCTCCTTTTGACAATATAATAATGAGTGATTGCCATAAAGACTAACAAATGAAGTAGTGAAAGAAAGCTTGTGTGCGTGTGAGTGTGTGTGTGTGTGTGTGTGTGTGTGTGCTGCACGTTTGCATGTGTGAGTGTGTGCGTGTGTATATTTTTGTGTGTCTGCCTGTGCGTTGGAATTAAAAAGATGTGAGAAAATAACACAATATTTGAGTCGTGTGTATGTATGTATGTATATATGTATGTATAAATGTATGTATACGTATATGTATATATATACATACATACATATATACATACACGCAAACGCACACACACAAAGTCACGCATACGTGCATACATTCATACATACATGCATAGAATAATACAAGAGAGAGGGGACACTTGTGCACCATTCGCAAGAAGTTTGGAAATCCAGCACCGAAGATACACTTCCTCCCCACCATACCTATTATTATTGGAGCATCGGGAAACGTTTTCATGGGGAGAGGAGGCAACTCCTTAATTCATGCACCTCAAATGTTTGTGATAGCGGGGACTATAAAAATCTGCAAGACCTTCAGATTTTAAAGGATGATGAACTTCTATCTAGCCAGGTGCTAAAAGAACATACATCACTTGACAACCGGTGTTGGTTTGTTAACCTCTCCGTAACTTAGCGGTTCCACAAAAGAGATTGACAGAAAAGTACCAGGCTTAAAAAATAAGTACTGGCTTCGAATTGTTCGGCTATACACTTCAAGGAGGTGTCTCAGAAGGGCCAAAGGGCCAAAGTCTAGTATATAGTCACTATCATTTTCAGTGTTACGTTTACAACTCTAGATGTGTGTTGGACTCGTCTAGGACTTATTCAGCAATGTACTCAGCTACGAAGTCTACAAACTATTCAAATTACACCTTCAGAGCTGGAAATACAGGTACAACACCGAGTTTACGGTGACTGATGGTGCAGAACTTCTAATTTTCCCATTAATTTACGAGCAAGAACTTCAAATTGCCGCGATCACCAGACTAATTTACTGGTTCTTGGCACAGACCATTTACCTTGTATACTACAGACCTGAGAAACTTGTATCGAATACATCAATGTACAGTACCGGGACTTCGTTGGATTAAGTAAATTTATCAATTGTTTTAATTTAGAGTAGTTTGGCATATCTAGTCCGGAAAAATCAGTAGTCCGGAAAGGCTTTGGAGTTAAATGTTCAGAAAATTAATGTTTACCTATACTTTCTATCTTTTATTTTTTACTTCTTACTTTTTACGACCATTCTGCAGCACTGCCTTGAAGGGGTTTTAGTGGAATAAATCAAGCCTACGACTTATTCTATCGGTCTCTTTTGCCGAACCGGTACGTTGAGAAGACGTAAGCATGTATATATATATATATATGTGTGTGTGTGGGGGTGGGTGGCTAATTTGCAATTCTACAACCTAAAGGCAGAAATATATACGTCGCTAAAGTGACAAAGGAGGCAAGCTCCCTCCCGCAGATATGCACATACACACACATACACACACATGTATATATACATATACATATATATATATATATATCAGACAGGCTTCTGTCAGTTTTCGTGTCCCAACTCGCAAGGCTTTGGTAGGTCCCAGGCTATATTATAAGACACTTGCCCCACATGTCACACAGTAGGACTGAACCTGGAACCATGTGGTTGGTAAGCAAGTTTCTTACCACACAGCCACGCCTACGCCTATCATTATCTTTCAATCCAAAACATATTGGAAAGGGTACTTTAACGGAAATAAAGAAACTTAGTGTTGGCCACATTAAGAGTCTTATTTCTAAGTGTAAATCAACCACTTCAACTATCATCGGAACTATACATTGAGAGTGGTTAGCTCATTTGTACAGATTCAGCTTGTCAGTCCAACTGCTGTTTCTGGAGGCTTGGAGATCCATAAGGTTAGTAGGTGTGATTCATCACAATATGTGGCGTAATGGATGCAATCAATATTGGATAAGACGAGCCTCGGTCATCAGAGCAGAGATGATCTTACATTTCAGATCTTAATATATTTCTTTCAAATTCTCTTCTCTCGTTGTCAATTGTTTTCCATTCTTTCTCTTCTTACACATCTCTGTTTCCTTTCATACATTTCTTTCCTATCACACCCCGAGTGATTCTTTTTTTTTTTCTTTTTTGCTACAATCTCGCAAATACACACATCCAATTCTATTTGTTTGTCAATCTATCTTCACACAAACACACACACACACACACACACACACACACACAAAGATGTACACATAAATTTTGTAAACAGCAAGATTAGACGCTGTTCTGTGATTGGGTAAAATACAGGTGATCAATAAACACAGTGCCAAGATATATGTATGTGTGTATATATATATATATATATATATATATATATATATATATATATATATATATATATATATATATATATATATATATATATATATATATATATATATATATATGTATGTATATATATATATATATATATATATGTATATAAATGTATGGCACAGGAGCGGCTGTGTGGTAAGAAGCTTGCTTACCAACCACATGGTTCCGGGTTCAGTCCCACTGTGTGGCACCTTGGGCAAGTGTCTTCTCCTATAGCCGTTGTCCGACCAAGGCCTTGTGAGTGGATCTGGTAGACGGAAACTGAAAGAAGCTCGTCGTATATGTGTGTGGGTGTACGTATGTATATGTTTGTGTGTCTGTCTTTGTCCCCACTCCATTGCTTGACAACTGATGTTGGTGTGTTTACGATAGAATACCAATAGAATAAGTACTAGACTTACAAAGACTAAGTCCTGGGATCGATCGTTCGTCTAAAGGCGGTGCTCCAGCATGGCTGCAGTCTAATTGAAACAAGTAAACGAATATATATATATATATATATATATATATATATATATATATATATATATATATATATATATACCGTTATGTAAACCTCCTCGAGAAATGTGAAGACGCAGGTTGGAAAGCAGAGCATTTTCCAATAGAAGTTGGATGTAGGGGGTTTGTAGGACACAGTGTGAGACGACCGCTGTTATCGTTAGGCCTAACTCATCGTAAGGTAAATACCACCATGACCGATATCCAAAATACAGTGGAGAAGGCTAGCCACTGGATTTGGTTAAAAAGAGACGACGAGTGATGGGTAGAGAAATATTGAGCTTTGTTTTTTAATAATCAGTTGATCTAGCAAGCGGGGTCTCATATCAGTGAGCATTGATGTCGTCGAGAGGTAGGCCCCGAAACGGCGCGTATTCTCTCTTGGTGACCCCATACACTTGATGGCTTCCGGTATGCGGAGTTTTCGACTGGTAGCACTTGCATGTGCGAGTTGTTTGCAAGACATATGTATGTATATATATATATAGATAGATAGATAGATAGATAGATAGATAGATAGATAATTCCGTACTATAATTTTACGCTCCTATTCAAGCACTTAGATACAACGATCGTTAGCGGGTATTTTGTCATTTCCATTCTCTACATTAAAATCTGAAATGTAAGATCTTCTCTACCTTGATGATTGAGGTTCGTCTTATCCAATGTTGTTTATATCCATTACGGCCACTTATTGCGATGAACCACATCTACCAGCATTATCATGGGTCTCCGAGCCCCCTTTACTTTTCTCTGTCGTTTGTACTCTGTGTAAGTTGGATCTATACTCTTTTACTTGTTTCAGTCATTTGACTGCGGCTATGCTGGAGCACTGTCTTTAGTCGAGAAAATCGATCCCAGGACTTATTCTTTGTAACTCTAGTACTTATTCTATCGGACACTTTTTACCGAACCGCTAAGTTACGGGGACGTAAACACACCAGCATCGGTTGTCAAGCGATGGTGGAAGGACAAACATAGGCACACAAACACACACACACACACACACACACACAGACACACACACACACACACACACACACACACACACACACACACACACACATATATATATATATACATATATACGACGGGCTTCTTTCAGTTTCCGACTACCAAATCCACTCACAAGGCTTTGGTCGGCCCGAGGCTAAAGTAGAAGTCACTTGCCCAAGGAGCTACGCAGTGGGACTCAACTCAGAACCATGTGGTTGGTAAGGAAGCTACTTACCACATATATTTATACTTAGAAATTCATCATCTGGAAGTCTCCACCTTTTGCTTTCTATAGTTTTGCGTTGGATGATATTCCGAGTTCTTTTACAGGGCTTAGAGGAACTGAAGGACCGCTGCAATAAGTGTGTGAATCTGAGAGGGGAATATGTTGAATAAAATCATAATTAATTTATCCTCCTGTATTTTCTTCTACCCAAACCTAGGAACTTTTCACCACCCTCTTGTATATATATGTGTGTGTATGTATGTCTTTGTGTCTGTGTTTGTCCCCTCAAACCCTGACAACTAGTGTTTACGTCATTGTGGCTAGGCTTCAAAAGAAAATACGTCCTGGGGTCGATTTGTTCGATTAAAACCCTTCAAGGCGGTGCCCCAGCATGGCCTCAGTCAAATGACTGAAACAAGAAAAGATAACAGGTAAAAGATAACAGGTAAAAGATAACAGGTAAAAGATAACAAGGTATTGGTCAATCCAGCAGGACAATACTAGAATATATTTGTCCAATGTACCGTATATCGCGCAGTAGGTTTGATCTCGAAACCACTCGGGTGCAAAGCGAGCTTTTTGAACGATTTCCAAATTGAACGTTTACAATTTATTGATTAATTATTATATTTTTATCTCTGAAAATTTTTATATGGCAAAAAAAATAAAAATAAATCGGAAGCACGTAATTAATTTGTTCCTTATTTCCGATAATAATAAAATCATACTTATAACTAAAACGAAACAAATAATATTTTGCGTGATGAAAATTTATAATTCCTGCATTATATATTTATTTGCTTGAAGAAATAAATATTATCGAATTGTCTTGTCCGTTTCTCTATTTTGATATAATTTTTGCACCTTTTTTTCTTTCTTTTCTGCACTTATTTCACCTTTTTCCTTTTCTCACAGTTTATTGTTCCTTTGTTCTCCTTTGGAAGAAGTTTGAATTCTTTTATGTAGCTGTCCACACATTCACGTACGATCACATTACATGCACACGCACACACACACACGCACACACGCATACACACACACACACACACGCACACATATACACACACACGCACACATATACACACACACGCACACGCACACGCGTATGCAGACAAATACACGCATACTCGTGCACACGCGCACAGGTTCATGCACATATATATGATATCGCTATGCTCATATATATAAATGTATGCAAAAATATGCATATATGTGTGTATGCTTGTGTGTGTGCGTGCGCGCGCGTGTGTGTACGTGTGTATGTATGTGTGTGTGTGCATGTATATATATATATATATATATATATATATATATTTACGAGTAAATATTGACTGCTTGTTTCTCTGGAATTGTTCAAATTAATGTTGACGCCTCGGATGAGAATATAATAAGATTCGAAAATCGATTAAAGTTGTTCATCATTTTTGGGAGTCTGCGGAGAAACAGCTAAATTAGCCCTGTTTATAAATGCACTATATAGGTTACATATATCATACCTTGATAGTGTGCAGACTGAGATGCCTGTTGCCCAGCCCCTGCTATTAAACAGAATGTTAACGATTACGGTATCCAAATTAGTAGCACCAGTTTTCTATAGCTACTTGGCTGCTGACTTCTCGAAGAGATTCGGTGTAGCACAGAATGAGACAGAACTGGCCATTTGAATAACAAGTACAGCTCATTTTTGCCTGTTGAGCAACGTGAAATAAGGTATCTTGCTCGAAGACACAACGGGCTGCTGGAAATCGAACTCACGACTTTAAAACAGAATATCTAACCACTAAGTCAGGCGCATTTATGTATGCATATATTGTTTTCCAATTTTGGTACAAGGCCGGCAATTTCGGGGGAGGGGGTAAGTCGATTACATCGACCCCAGTGTCCAACTGTACTTATTTTATCCACCTGAAAAGGATGAAAAGCATAGTCAACTTCGGTGAAATTCGAACTCAGAACGTGCAGACGGACGAAATACCAATTTCTTTATTGCCCACAGGGGGCCAAACATAGAATGGTACAAAACAACTGATTGGGATCAGTAATGCGAATGGTTTACATAAATATGACTTTAAAAATCTTATAAAATATAAAAAATCGAATGATATTAACAGTACGTTAGACAACACAAACGAAGCGATGATCAGGCCACGCTCCGACCCCACAAGCCCCGATCTATCGCTGGCACCTTTTTTTTTCTTTTTTTTTCTGACTATTCACACGGTTCCTTGCACGCACAACACTCGTGCAACATGCTTCCATCTCTTTTGGAACGTACACTCCGACAAACATCTCCTCTCCAGCCACACTTTCCTTTTCAAATGAAAAGTAAAAAATGAACGTAAATTGTGGCCAGAGATAAAGTTGCCTATCTTAATTCCTTTTATCCTCGTCTTCCATACTACCTCTTTCGCTATTGCTACAACCGTGAGAAAACAATTCTTACCTTCGTTTGTTAAAACTCCCGGTGGGTCAATTTTTATAATTGACTCAGTCGACAGCTGTACTCTTCCTTCGCCGGACAACAGGTGTTCAGCATAAGCCCACATTTCAGATATCTCCGGACACTGAACAATAGCATGAGGGACGGTTTCCCTGTCTCCCCCGCATCTTGGACAGGTCGCTGACTGACGCTTACCGTGTCTTGCAAGCTTATCCCAAACGGGCAAGGCACCTCTGTAGCATTGCCAGGTTAAGGACTTTTGGAAGTTGTCCAACGTTCTCAACCCGAATGTACGGTGAAACAGGCTGTCCAGTTGAATAAATACGAGACCTAGAGTCGCCCCCAGGCCATCGTCGCATTCAGACTCTACCAACCAACTATATAAAATCCGTGTGGAACCCCCACCGCTGACGTTTCCCGAGCGCCGGAAAAGCAAGAGGGCCTTACGACACTCTTTATGCCATTCACTCGACCTCGGTCTACGAGAACACCAGGCTTCCTGCTCGCAAAAACTTTTGAACTCGGGGAACATTTGTCTGGCCAGCGGAGACCACACCCGTTCACTATCCAGGAGAATCCAGAGGTGCCTCAATCTCAACGCATGCCTGCGCATCATTAAACAAGGCATCCCTAAACCTCCCTTTAAAGGCTTTTGACAGCAGACAGAGCATTGCACAAGTGGCGACCTGCACTTCCACAAAAAGCGAAAGAGCTGTCTCTCCAGCCTGATCAACCACGAATCCGGACAAGGCACGACGGTTAGGCGGTAAGTAATGACCGATGCGATAAACACATTGGCCACCTCCGCCCTCCCTTTCAGGGATAGCCACCGCCAAGACCAGGTCTTGACTACTGCAGCCACCCTACTCAATACCTCCGTCCAGTTCTTCTCTATCTGGAGGCCTGGACCAAACTAAACTCCCAGCAACTTAACCGGTCCCTCCGTCCAGCGCCCAACAGCGCTGTCTGAAGGCATCGACTTGCCAACCCAAGTGCCGAGTTGTAAGCCGACCGACTTTTCCCGGTTAATCTTTGCTCCTGCCACCTCCTCGTAAGCCTCAATAGTCTTACCCACTTCACGTAGGCGTGCTACTGAGTGAGGTTACGCTGATAGTGATATCATCCGCGTAAGCCGTAACAAACTCCTCTAGACCTGGTTCTCTCGGAATGCCACTCAACCTCCGCAGCAGTGGCTCGAGAGCCACCACATACAAAAGCGGTGAGAGCGGACATCCTTGACGAACCGAGCGTCTGATACAGAACGGCTTCGAAAGGAAACCGTTCACCCGAACTATCGAGTCAATGTTGTGGTACAAAGCAATAAACCACCTGAGGAAGCTAAGGCCCAAGCCGAACCGCGCAAGCACAGTCGCCAGGTATCGATGGTCAACCCTATCAAAAGCTTTAGACTGGTCCAAATGTACCAGTGCCCCACCTTTGCCAGATTTATTATCAACCCTCTCTATGGTATAGCGAATAAGATGGAGGGTATCCTGAATGGTTCTGCCTGGGATGGCACATGTCTATGCCTCCCCGACTATACCATCCGCGACACGCGCCAACCTTTTCGCTAAGACCTTGGCCAAAATTTTCACTTCTGCGTTTAACAGAGTGATGGGCCTGAAATTCTCTATAACGTCCCCCTTGTCCGGGTCCTTTCTGACCAACGTCACTACTCCCCGGCGCACAGATCTGGGGATAAACCCATTCTGTTGCCAGTTCGCGTAAACGTCAGCCAGTAGATGCCCGAACAAGTCTGGCATACATTTATACAGCTCATACGGAAGACCATCAAGTCCCGGCGACCTACCCGCTTTACAGTCGGCCAAAGCCTCCTTCACCTCCCCAGGCGTGATTGGCCCTTCGCAAGACTCCGCATCCGACCCCGAGAGACACGGCAGACCGGCAAGAAAGTCCTCGAGGGCTCTCCTACCATCAGGACCGCCGTCACCCCCGAACAGCTGGGCGAAGTACTTCCGAAAGGCCTCACACATTTTCTCGGGTTCGTTTATCAAGACGCCATTATGGTTCGTCAAAGACCGTATCTTGGAACTATTTCCTTGTCGAGCTTCCACCATTCGGGCCCATCCAGCGGCCTTGATTCCTTCACTTCCCATCGCACGTAACTTAGCTCTGGCAATACTTCCCATGTGTTGGGCTTCAAGATGCTGGTTTAACTCCAGTTTTTTCACCTTCACTTGGTCCGCATTACCAGTCCTCCAGGCTTCTTCTAGTTCCTTAACTATACCATCTCCTATTCTACGTCCCTTCTTAGCTAAACTTATGCTAAACCTAATAGACTCATATTTGATGGCTCTTTTTAGGGCGTACCACCATTTGTTATTAATGATGGTACCTGTCAATGCCCTCTGAATTAACATCTTGATCCGCTTTCTGTATTCCTCAATCGCCAAAAGGGACGTATTGAGTTTCCAGTAGCCAGATCCATGACTATGTAACTTGTCTATTGTCAGTTTACAGGTAACCATCTTGTGGTCACTGTAGCTGACTGGAAAAAATTGTGGACACTTAGCTATAGACTTATCTGTTTCTCTAATTAAAATCCTATCTAGATATGTTCTGGTAGACCCGTCACTATTTGACCACGTCCACTGTGGAGTGTTCGGGTGTTCCAACCTATATGGGTCTGCTAGCTGAAAGTGACTTAGCAGATCCCGTAAGCCTGGGTTACATTTTCTGTTCGTGTTCGAGCCAACACAATATGTGTGTGCCTCACATATTGTGTTAAAGTCTCCTAACAATACTAGCGAATGCGACGTGGCCAGGAACTTGCCCAGGTCACGAAAATATTCACTTTGCGGGCCCATAATATCGGGTGCATAAATAGCAACTAGCCTGATTATCTTGCCACAACTGAATATCAGGTCCAGAACGACCAGCCTGCCTTCTGGATCAGAAAAAACCAACTTTTTCTCGGTTACCCGGTTTCTTTTTAGTAGGACCAACACCCCACCCCCACCTCCCGCCCGACTCGGAGAAACGTATTTCTCGTAGCCGTTCAGGAGGAGGGACAGATCTCTTGGCCTCTTTACTCGGGTTTCCGTTGCAACAATCACATCCAATTTTCTTGACCTGATGTCATTTAGGAAGCGTCCTTGCTTCCAGCTAGACAACAGGCCACGAACATTTAAACAACCAATGTGAACAGACATGTCTTACCTGTTAATCAGGGCTTGTCCGGTGGAGAGGGACTCTCCACCTTTTCTTGACATAGGGTCGGAGGTGGCAAGTCTTGAAAAATGGACTGGTTAAATTCCAGTCTCATTGCCGATACAGATGTTCTGTATGTATTTAATAAAATCTTATGAGTCTTTGAATTCATTTCGTATAGTTCATAATTTTGAAATTTTTCAGACAGTTCAGCTATTCTGGTGGCTGATTTTTTTGCTTTTATTTCTCTCATTAAATCAACATTTTTGCTGTGAAGTGCTACTATCCCTCTGTCCTCCACTTCTTTCCTTGTTATTTGTGGTCGGTTTCTTTTTGTTGCTTTTGTTGGTCGTTGTTCTATAGTAGTCGCCACTCTCGGTTGAGCTGCTGATTGTATTTTTCTTTTGTTTGTTGTTTTCTTCTCGTCTTTTTCTTCTTTTTCTTCTTTCTCCTCTTCCTCGTCTTCCTTATTTTCCATGCAGTTCCTTCGAATGTGGCCTAATTTGCCGCACAAAAAACACCGGGGCTTTCGACCCTCGACAAAAACGTTGAGGAGCAACTCCTCCCCAACTTCTATTTTTTTCTGGAAGTTGTTCAATTACAGCCTGTTCTCCTTGAATTAATAAGTGGACCGTGTGGCCTATCCAATATGGTTTTTCGGTGACGATAGCTTGAAGTATATTTACCTCATCTACCTTCTTTGCCAGGACCGCCGCCATCAACCACATTGGGTCAATTTGAGGTGGGACTTTTGTTATTTTTACATTGGATGTCCTCATCCCCATGTAAATCGGTATCAAAATTATATTCTCGGTTTCCAAGGATTTTACAGAGTGCACTTGTGCAGTTTCAATGTTTTTAAAATGTACCTCAACGGTACCGAATTTTTTGCCTCTTGCTAGATACGTAATGTCCTGCCAAATGGGCTTTAGACCTTGTTCAATTCTTTCTTCGCCCACTCGCTCAATTTTCCTTCCTTTTTTGCAGTAAACTTTAAAAATAATTGTTTTTTTTTTCTGTTAATAATAATTCTTCCGGTGGTTGAACTTTGACAACACCGTTTTCAATTTTTAGCATGTCTTTGTATTTTAATATGTCGCTTTGTTTGTCGACAGCTGGCGGGTTCCACCTCCAACCGCCGATGCAAAACTTCTTTTTTGTTTTTCTTCTGTTTGTATGTTTTTCACATTTATGTTCCTCCTTGTAACGGTACAATTTGATAGCTCTGGAAACTCCTCTTCAGAAGAATCCGAAACTTCTCCCAACAATAAATTTTCTATATTTTTTCCTCCGGTTGACTCCTCTTCGCCAGACGAAGATACATTATTCGGCATCTTGCCAGCAATTACTGTTTCCCACATAGGGGAAACACACGATAGTTTTCAAACGAAGACTATCACACAATAGTTATGACAAGAACACACAAAAACAGTTAATGGAAACTTGCACTTTCTGTACAGACGCACTCAAATAACTAGTAACAATCCAATCTCACGGAGTCGTTACACCGCTAAGCACCTCAACTGGTGTCACACAGACGAAATACCGCTAAGCATATTGCCCGGCGTGTTAACGACTCTGCCAGCTCTCCGCCTTAATATATACATATACTAGAATTCAATATGTATTGCATGTGACTGCCTCTGTGTCACAGTTCCGCGCTAATATTCAGTAATTTGGACATAACGATCTTCATCGAAATTTTGTTGTAGTTATTGAAGTGATTAAACAAAATGGTGGCCAGAGGTCGGCACAAGACGTTCTTATTTATGTTCCATTGAGATATATAATATATCATAAAGAAATCAAAACTAATAATGAACGAAATAAGAAGGCTACTAACGACTTACAAATGCAGTTTAAAATTCTTATTATCTCTTTTCAGGTCGAGTGACAAATCACTGGTGACGTCATACGTCGTGTGTTACGATGACATCTTGATTTTTGCTCCAGGAGCAACGATCGTTGTATTCAAGTGCTTGTATAGAAATGTAAAATTATAGTACGGAATTAAGTACAGGCAGGCAATACACACACACACGCACACACACACACACACACACACACACACACATACATATATATATATATATAGATAGATAGATAGATAGATAGATAGATACATACATACATACATACATACATACATACACACACACATGTATATATCTTGACATATCTGTACATATTGATCGCCTGTATTTTACTCACAATCACAGAACTGTTTACAAAATTTATGCGTACATCTGTGTGTGCGTGTATGTGTGTGTGTGTGTGTGTGTGCGCGCGTGCGTGTTTGTGCGCGCGCGTGTGTGTGTAGATCGACAAGCAAGTACATTCGGATGTGCGTATTTGCGAGATTGTAGTATTAAAAAGTCACTGTCCTCGGGGCGTGACAGGAAAGAAATGCATGAAAGGAAGCAGTAATAAAAATATATGGTATGGCTGGAAGTGTGTAATAAGAAGAGAAAGAATGGATGACAATTGACAATGAGAGAAGACAATTAGAAAGAAATATATAAACACAGCGAGAGAAGAAGGAGGAGGAAGAGGAGGGAGAAGTGGGGTGGGTGGAAAAATTAAAGAACACAAATGTATTTGAGGAACAACAGAAAAAGTGTAAAAGAATACTAGATCAGTAGTGTTATATAGGTAGATATATAGGTAGATATATAGGTAGGTACATAAATACGTATACACACACACACGCACAAACATACACACACACAAACACACGCACCACACGCATACTCACACACAGACACACACACATATACTCACATATAGACAGATAGATTACATACGTACATATAGATATACGTGTGTATTTATATATGTGTGTGTATACACACACATACATACACATACACACACACACGTTCACATATATATATATATATATATATATATATATATATATATATATATATATATATATATATATATATATATATATATATATATACATATATACAGCTAGAAAATGAAATGGAAAGAGCAGTTGACAAATCACGCGATGCTCGTACAAGAGAATTAAACTAATTTCCTATGTTACATGATTTTTTCGCATTTCATATTTGTAATTTGGTTTTTAACAAAATACGAATCGTGCTGAGTCGGTTGTTACTAGAAAATTGGGTTGAATATCTAAATTATTTGTTGCCATCTCTCTTTGATCCAAGTTCAAATCCGTTTGCTTTGGACAACATTGTTTCTGAACACTGAAATATATGTCTGGCGGAGCATGCGCACTGCATTAATTTTCATCCTTTACGAATCTCCCGCATTTTAAATCTACTGCTTACTACCTACACTATTGCCCTTTGTATACAAGTATCATAAAATTGGATGCAGAATACATTTGTTATCAACATAGGTAAAAACGCTTGGATGTTTTTTTCACTTCGTCCTTGCTGTGATGATTCTGCTTTCAGGCAGCCACTTCCACTTTTAATAGGGAACATGGGTAACAAAAACTATCAATGTCTCCCGCTTCTGTTCACCTGTTATATGTCCATTTTATGATAGTCTGCTTGCAAACGCATAACATCTATTGTGCACCAACAGATAGTTTGGGTACGTTGTGTAGGATTTCAACTAAACACGTTTCTGAATTTCGAGCACGGCCTTTTGTCTCAACTCAGTAGGATTCTGTATTCTATTCTGTTAACTAAAACTTCAGGCTTTGTTAAGTGTCCTTCGACACTTCTTGATTCGAAGTTGTGCTTCCAAAATCTATTATGTGTGACATTCGACTGTAATTATTATTCAACTTTTTATGTTTCGCTAAAGACTTTGAGCAGCAAGGTGTATTTAAAGCCTCTCCAACAGCCGACAGCAATAAGTTCAGCCACTAACCAACAAGAAAGATCATAAATGAAGATTATTTGACAATATTTTCTGCCAAGTTTTTTTTTTTTTTTTCTTCTCTTTCTCCATAAACCAACTTTCAGAATATACTTTAAGCTTACATACTTTGTAATCAAACTCTCTGTTAATAACATGATCAACATTAAAATTATTCTGTGCAAACATGGTTGGTGAAGCAATATTTAGACTCTGTGCAAACTCATGTCATGTTATTCCATACCTCACTACCATAAAATGAAGTGGACAAGGTTTTGTATGAGGAGGGTGATCATTCTTCTTTCCTTCTTTTTGTCGATATTCAACGCATTTCTGCGAATACTGTAATCGATTGACTAATTCTAAAATTTACATCTACTCCAGTATCACTAGTTAGTTACAACACAGCTGATGTATGTGAAACATCGTATCAAATAAGCCTTCCAATAATCTATGCTATTATTTATCGTTATTTTATGCGTAAGTTTTAGGAATATATGTATCAGAAAAAGTTGTTATTCAAATGTTTCAGCCTGTGAACTATATTACATACAGCTTTAGTATACTGCATAACGTATCATCAGTTATGGTAACTCGCTGTCTGAAACATGATCTGACCAGCTATTAATAACATATTGACAAGTTAGCGGGTTCTGTTTAATTATATTATGGGAAGCGGGTTGTCGATGTGAAGTTGATATTGTAAACTTACTGATGTATAGTTGATTACATTTTGTTTAAATAGTTGCTATTTTCAGATTAGTATTCTCGCTTTCTCCTAGCCTACGACTTGCAATATTTTCTTTCGCTCTCTTTATCTATCTATCTATTTATCTACCTATCTATTTCTTTACACTGTTATTCACTTTTTTTTTCTTTTTTATTGTGTACACCTGATACTAATTTAATCACAGCAAAGCGAAAGATGGACGGTATCAACAAAATACGCCTTAGTCCCACAAAGACAGTGATTTCACAAGTAAAGACTATATCATGTTCTTTTTCGTCTTTGTATAAATACATATATCTAAGTACATATACACATACATACATATACAGATATATACACATACATGCGCATATATCTATACGTGTATATGTGTGTGTTTATATATATATATATATATATATATATTATTAAACGAGAAATGGGGAGATTTAATAGATAAAATTAATTAATTAATTAACATTGCCTACAATTGTTTCAATTCACACTCAATACAGATTACAAAACATATATAATAAAATATGTTTGCATTTTGCAGATTTTGAGTGGAACATCATCAGGGTCAAAGGTCATTACAGAAGTTAAATGTTGACTGGCTGAAACATTCTAACAGACTAAGTAAATGAAAGTAAGTTTAGTTACTTGCTTAATAATATTTGATATTTATAACATATTTATTGAAGAGATATCGCTTCACAGTATAATATATTAAACCAGTGTAACTTGGATGGAACCATCCCTATAAGAGGTTTATATCCTCAAATTGACTGCGTGTATGTATGTGTATGTATGTATGTATGTGTATATATATATATATATATATATATATATATATATATATATATATATATATATATATATATATATATATATATACTTTATTTAAAAGCAGCAGAAATATAACAAAAAACCGTTACTCT